>NC_056728.1:1853250591-1853273091 GCF_019279795.1 Protopterus annectens
CGAAGTTCATTATATTGACCATTACATAATTCAAGGGTTTTGCCCATTTTTCGAGAGTGTGCCCCTGGAGTTAGTATATTTAATTTCCAGAGGGGTGATGATAGACCCCCATGTCAGTTGGTGTGGGGTGAAGCTCCCAAAGTAAAGTTTTTTTTTGTTTTACTTTTCTTAATCTCAAATGTAATCTGTTGGTTTACATTTATGATTACTTTTTATTTCCCTGATGATTTTAGTGGTGATTAATATTAATTGGCAATTATGTTTTGTGTTTCAGTCATATTCACCCTTGATAATTCTTTATAAAGTCATATCTGTCTATCTGTATCTATATATCTATACACAAACACACATATATGTATATATATATATATATATATATATATATATATATATATATATATATATTATATATATATAGATGCATATATATATATATATATATATATATATATATATATATATATATAGATAGATATATAGATACACACACACACACACACACACACACACACACACACACATTTATGAATGTAGTACATTTATTTGAACCCTCACAAAATCAAGCCTAAACTGATCAATCTGAAAAGACTGAAACTCAACAGACTGAAAAAAAAAAAATTAAAAATAGCAAACATAGGGCCAGATTCATGAAGGCTTGCACGGAGTCTAAGAGTAGAGTAAGACTCCAGCAAGCCAACATGTCCGCCGAGCGATCCAGGAACAGCCGGCAGGGGCGTGCAACTGAGCTCTCCAAACTAGTACTACACGGACAGGGCTGGGATATGCAAATTACCTCAATTGCAGGCAAAAGCCATGCAAATGAGGTAAAATTGTGATCCAGGAAACCCAAACCTGTCCGAGTAGGAGTAGTGTTATTTGCAGAAATGTACTCAGTTGATAACTGAGTACAGTTCTGCAAATTGCAAAATGGAGCCATGTCAGCTGGAAAAAAGCATGCATTCACAGGAGGAAGCATTCCAATGGCCAAAAATACGGCCATTGGCAATGGGAAGTGATGCAAAATAAAAATAAAATAACTTTTTTTTTAATCCCGATTTCCAGGGTTTAACCATAGCGCAGCGCCGCGCAAATGCGCTGCGCCCTAAAAAGCAGAAAATTAATAATTAAGATCCACAAATGTGGATTTCATAGCTAAAATAAATTTACAATGCAAGGGAATGGCAGGCTGAAGACAACATGGCCACCGAGTAGAGGTTGCTAAGGGGGGAAGCTCAGTCTAAGAGATGTAACTAAGCATTAGTAGGCAATCCTATGCAAATGAGAGTTATGATAGTGAATCGCAAATTTACATAGCAAATGAGCACAGTCAGTGGAGTGTAGGAGTAGGATAACGGGAGTAACAGAGTAGAAGATAGGTGACATCACAAGGGGGGTATGTATGAAAGGAGTGCAGCTCATTGGAGCAGAGTGACATGTCAGATTACATTTACATAATAGTGAAAGAGGTGTGTCAACAGGTAGGCCAAGTAAAGTCAAGAAATCGAAGGTATATGCTGTGGATAACACCAAAGTTTCTTGCTGAGCATGCATGCATGCATGTGCGAGCCAGTAAACCCGAGTAAGACAGTGTGCACGCGTGTCAGCGTGTGTGCGCGCGTGTAGGCTTGAGTAAGCATATGTAAGGCTGTATAAACAGTTGTAAGCGTGTTTGTGCCGGTGTACATGCATTTTAGCAAGAATATGCAAGTTTTAGTCCGTGTAATTATGTGTGCACGCGTGTGAGCTGGTGTGCGCGTGTTTGTGCTTGTTTGCGTGGCGCTGCCCCCTGAGGAAACAGAAAGGGAAAAGGAAGCACAACAAATAGTAGGAAGCTAACCAGGGAGTACTAGCAGAGCTAGCAGGTGAAAACAATCAGAATCAGGCAATTACACAGGCAGTACACTAGCCCAGCCCAGCCCAGCACTTAAAACTCAGCAAAAACCATTCCAGTATGTTTTTCTCAGCACACTGCAACACTGCAGTAAGCTAATAGAAGTGAAAACTGAAAAAGCCTTACTGAGACAAAGAAATGTTAGGGGCTGCCATTGCCGTCATAAGGCAACATATGCAACATGCTGAGGGTGGTGACAATGCAAATGCTGCCGAGCAACCCACAGTGAGGAGACGGAGAAGAGTGTACAGGCGTAGGGTAACCTACCAGGGGCTACATGAGCTGGAGATAGTGGAGCGCTATAGAGTGGACAGAGACCTCATGCAGCAAATTGTTGAGCTGTGCAGGCCACGCCTCACACACAGAACCAACATAGGGGAACCCATCCCAGTGGAAACCAAGTATGTGTTGGCCTAAGAATATTAGCAACAGGTACCTTCCAGAAACCAACTGGCGATATGATGGGGATTTCACAGGCATCAGCATCTAGGGTACTGCACCAGTTCCTGAATGCCATGGCAGCACGTCAGTGATCATGTATATTTCCCCAATACCTGTGAGGTATTGGCCAGCAATATGCGTCTCTTCCAGCAAATAGCGGAATACCCTGAGGAAGTGGGTGCAATAGACTGCACGCACATTCACATCAAAGCACCAGCTGGTGAGTGGGGTAGGGTCTACTATAACCGCAAGGGTTACCCCTCCATCAACTGCCAGGTCGTGTGTGATGCCCAGGTCATAATAATGAATGTGTGTGCTGGCTGCCCTGGAAGCTACCATGACTCCCATATCTGGCATCTGACACAGCTGTACCAGACATTTGCCAATGGGGACATCCCTCATGGTCATGTAGTGGGGGATGCTGGATATGCATTCGAGCTGTGGCTGATGACACCCATCAGAAATGCACACACACCTGAACAGGAACACCATGATGAGGCACACGCACAAACACGAAATGTAATCAAGCGTGTGTTTGGGCTGCTCAAGTCATGGTTCCGGTGCCTGGACACATCTGGTGGAGCCTTGCAGTACTCACCAACTACATGTACCCAAATAGTAATGGTATGTGCTATGCGACACAATATGATCCTGCGAAAACAGCTGCAGCAGGAGCAGCATAGGGCTGGGCACAACAGCCCTCCACCACTGCCAAGGCCATCACAGGCAGAGCGTGACTCAGAGGAGGAGCAATCTGAGCCTGCCCCAGTAGGCATAAGGAGGCATGCCAAGTATGCTTTGGCCTTGGCAAAGAGGCAACGCATAGCATATACACTGGCTCAGTAGGAACCCTGGAAATGATACCTCGCTCCGACTCGCACATATAGTAAAAGCGATGCCTAACTTGACACTACCTGTTAACAAACATGTATAGGGAGTGTAAAATGTGCATCCGACATAGGCAGCCCTGCAGCACCACCTGAGGCATGATTGCTATGTGTTAAGCAATATAAAGCACTGCTAAACAGCTCTCACCACTATTTAGTATATGTAAACAAAATTGCACACACTAAGTAGCACAACTACAGGCAATGTTCAGCAATATTGTGCACTGTCCAGCAATGTTGGGCAACATTGAGCAATGTTGTGCAAGTCTGGTCAAATGTGGGTATAGTTCATCAAAAGCAGGTTAACAAGTTCATATTTGCTTCACTTTTCTTGAAGCAGTCTGTTCTGGCATGTATGAAAATATGAAGCATTGACAGTCTTCGAACCCAGGATACAGTGCACTATAGTCAGAGTACAGGACCATTAAACCATGACAGTATGTCAATGGTCAGCTTGTATGAAAAAATGTTGATGAGTCAATGCTAAATATTTCATGGAAACCTTCCAGGCATATCATAATCCCTGTTGAGTTAAGACACAAAGGTGAGGCCTGCAGTAATAATAGAACCTGATATTCAACACACATATAGTATAAATGTTACTATTGGTAATGTTCACACACATCAACAAACGTAGTGGATCTCAGACAGCAACATACTGCAAGGTCACACTGGGCATGCTCACACACTTGAAACTATGAAACAAATGTCAGGCAACAAAACACTGAAAGTCTGAACTGGGCATGCTCACACACTTAGGGCAAGTTTGAGTACAGCAGTAGGCCATACATATCCCTCAGTTGCATGTGTCAACCCAGGAACCTCGCACTATTCACCAATCCACCATGTGCACACAGTGATATGACAACAGGCACAATATAATATAGTGAAATCCAGTCACAATCAAATATGTTATGCAGAAACCTAGGTTGTTCATAGGAAGTGGTAAAGCAAAGAAGAAACAAAACCTGCAATCAGTACCATCACTGAACAATGTGCATCCCGAACATTAGCACTGGTTCAGAGTTTGACACTAGGCTATCTGCCCTAGGGTATGTACAAGCCTAGCCACAGTGTGTTTGTATTCTGCAACCATTCTAGATCAGTAGACTGTGCCTGTTAATAGTAGGTCACACAAGATATCTCACATATGTTCATTTCATTCTGCCTCTATCTAGCAAGGATCCATAACATATCCCAGGGCGAAACATACGATCACCCATCCACCTGTGAAGATGTCACCTGTAGGTGGTCAGTGTGGGTCTGTGTATATTTGGGACTGTGATCACATTCCCGAGTGAGTGGAGCCTCTCTGATGATAATATGCCCCTCCAGCATGTCTTATTAACATCATTGCTCACATACATGTCCCTGGAGCATGTAGCTGTAAGGGACTTTGATATCCTCATGTGGAGCCTGTCCATCAATGCTGTGATGGACATGGCTTCAAACAAAAGGCACAGACTGCATCCAAGTAGGCAGTAAGCAACTGAGGAGAGCTTGGGTGACCATAGCCAAACTGTGCATACCATCTGTGTGAGTCCCTAGATCCACTTGGTTATGTAAATCTGTGTACATTCCAGTTGCTGCAGGTGTTGGGTAAGGTACATCTGAAATGAGGCATTGTATCCAAGCATGTGCCCGATGATTATAGTGTCACAATGACCCCACCTGATCGGGATGTAAAACCGTATGGGATAAGGTTGGCTAAATAGAATGTGTGTCCAAAAACATTGGCAACGTGAATGTCAAAGGTGAGAGTATTAAGTATTCATGTCCCCAAATCACAAATCACACACACTATACGTGATGTATCATCACCTATGTGGTAATGTGTGTGCACGATGTTACTACCAAAGGTGATGACTATGCATCTAAAGGAAGGTAGCTGTAGGCCATGGCTCTGGCACCAGTCTTCCATCTCTGTGAGACCCTTTCTGAGGATGATTGTGCCAGCTGTGGAGTCGATTATGGCACACAGTTTGCAGTCATCTGCAAACATGGTCATCCATATTCCTCCTGTGTTAGCCAGTATGTATTGTAAATATATACAGAACAAGAGAGGTCCCAGGACTGAGCCCTGTGGGATGCCACGTGTAACTGGTGTATAGTCAGACATGGCACCTGCAATACTGACCATGTGTGTGCTATCCATGATCCAGTTAGCAATCCATCTTGTGACATATGTGTAGATATTGAATCCGGTGATCTATTGTGTAAAGGCCAAGTGGGGTATTGTGTAGAAGTGGTGTGCGAGCTCCAGGTAGTCTGTGTGGACAACCCTGTGTACATCTATGGACTTGTTAACTGTTTAAAGACATCAAACATCTGCAAGAGGCAAGATATGCCCACAACAACACCAAATTGTGTAGGATCCAGTGTCTGTAGGGTCACAATGTGTATGTGTATGTGTTCCATGATGATACACTCCATAGCATAGCAGACCAGGATAGTTAGGCATATATTGTGGTAATGTCCAGGGTCCCTTGTGGCACCAGCACTGTGGAGTGGGTACACCGTAGCTGTACACCATTCCATGGGTACACATCCTGTAGTAACTGTGATATTGAACAGTGACATAATGTGAGTGTGAAGTTTGTCATGAATCTCGTGTATGCCACAGTCTGGGACACCATCTGGTCCCACTGATGCTGTGTTGTCTGCTATGGAGAGGGCAGCACACACATGTTCAGCTGTGATGTCAGGGAGGCTACACCCTGTAGTGATGGACATGTGCACTGCAGGGGGGATGGTGTGGAAACATTCCCACTGAACCTGTTGTCCAGGATGTTCGCAATGTCAGTGGGTTCACTGTATCATTTGTAATTATGCAGTAACTCACAGCATGTCTGTGAGTTCCCACCCAGGTCCCTGACATAACTAAATAAGGCCTTGTGATTGTCCATAGTGTCTGTTGCAAGTGTCCATTAGAAGTGGGCCTTAGATGAATCATCAAGTGATCGTAGCTATACCATAGTACTGATCAGAGATGCCTTCCTGATTGTGATTGTGCTCTATAATGTAGTAGCCTCCTCCTGTACCTGTATAGCTCAGTAATGGCCGTGGTCCAGTAGACAGGTCCCTTGCCTTTGGAGGAGTGAGTCTTGTAGTTATCTGGGATAGCATGATCCATGCATTCCAGTAGTTGTCCATAGAATGTGCTTGTAAAGTATGAAGTGGTCTGAGTCGTAATTAACACTGTCCCAGGGTCATTGAGGGATACCACCTCAGTTTGTACAAGTGTGACGTTTGCTCATGAGAAGTATGTCACTGAGTTCAAATAAGATGTGTGTGTGTATGGGATATGTATGTCTAGTGAGATGAATGTATGTTCCGACCTTAACAATTACAGGTATACCTCTGTTGTGGAACATAGAGTCCCCATGTGGGTGATGATCAGGTCCCACATGTTTAACCCCCTGTGGGTGTGATGACCAGGTCTGCCATATCATTTGAGTGTAACAATCCTAGCAACTGTTGTGTGAGGGTGTCACTGCTTGAGTAGTATACCCAGTCAATGTTTGTGTATTTGAAGTCACACAATATAATGGTGTTTGGTGAGACCTTCACATTCCCCAGTGTTCCCAGGAATAATGACTGTTGTGCCCAAGTTTGGGAGTGTGGTCTGTAACAGTCTACAAACTGAAATGCAGTTTTGCCCACCCTCAGTTGTGCATGTACATTCCCCAATGCTTTGTGTACTGCTACCAACCTGGAGGTGTGTGTATGAATGATGTATATGGATACCCCCCCTATTGTTGTTGTCCGGTCCGAGACTTGTGTCTGAAAACCATAGTATGATGTAAAACTTGTCAGTGCTGCTGTGCTTTTGTGAGCCTGAACCAGGTGTTTGTTACTGCACATATATCAACAGATTCCATACTGATGTGAGTCCTGAGTGCATGCATTCTGAGGGTTAGACATCAGTTGTTGAGCACCATCACTCTCCATTTCCTGTACCCTGTAACGTCTATGGCTGTGGTTATGTCTTCTGACCCTTGCTTCAAACAGCCACTATGTGTGTGTCAAGAGCCTAAGGCAGTCTGTGAAAGCCTAGGGGTGACAGGTGCATGGCGTCCATAGCGAATGTACATGGCATGTTGAGCATGTAATCCCAGGCTGACAGACACTGGATCCCCTGTGAATGACAACAATATGTTAGGCAACTGTTAAAAGTGATCATGTCATCTGTATACTGTCACATAGTACTTGGTGAGGGTAAGATGCTACACAAGGTCAGGGTCATACTGTCCAAGGCTACATGATCCGAGAGCTCCTCTATGTCGCTTGTCATGTAGTCCAGGGAGGAACGTCTGAGGGTTTACACACCAGAATGGTCAATGATGGAGCCATATTTGTACTTGCAGTGGAATGACAACAGTGCATGTGTGATGTGACATATCCTGGCACCTGACACACAGCACAAAGTGACCTTCACCTTGTTCAGCCTGGTGAGTGGGATGTCAGTGTGACGGACAATTACAGTCACCTAATACAAGTGTATGAGGTGCGTTGTGTAGGCCTAAGGGCAGTGACTGTGTGGCACAATGACTTTGTGAACTATGTGATATGTGTGTATGGTTGTGTGTTAGCAGTTGTTTGTGTGTCTGCTTTGGATGTCTCAGCTGCTTAGGCAGAGTATATTTAGATGCTCCAAGTATGTCATTGTGTGTCAATGTATATGGTTTGCTGTTGTCATAGGTGCATGTGCGACTGTATTTGTGGTGTGTGTGGTTACCTTCACCACCCGATAGACTGTGCCAGTCATGGCTTGGGAGAGCTCATCCTCCTGTCTGTCTATACAGTTGCACCTCTCACAGATATCTGAGTTTGTTGGTAGGAGGACAGTGTTACCTGTGTACATAAGGCAGTTGTAACAATGCGTCAGAATTCCAATATGCACCAGCTGGACTGGAGAGTACACACGAAACCGACCTTTGGACATGCCAGGATATGATGATGACATACACTGTCGACTGATCACAAAGGATCAGTAGTGTGTCAAGTGTGTAAAAGAGTATAACAGGGTTTTAGTGTTCAGGTTTGTTGTTGCTGTGGAAAGATAATCTGCAAAGGAGTACAGACAGAAACATTACACCTCCTTCAACTATGTCAGAAATATCGATGTACAGTCATATATGTCCTGAGTTAGGGTCAATTGTACCTGACTGACAATGTCAACATCCTGTCAGACAGGCCCATACATACATACCCACCTCCCAGTGACAAAAGGCCCTAACATCACACCAGGAGATATCACATGTAGAATGTGTAAACTGGTCCTTCCAATGTCAAATGAATCCCATCATGTGGATAACATTGTTTGCCCATATGTGTCATAAGTGAACGACAGGACAAACAGACACTGCACCCGAACAGTCTGTTGAGCCTCACACTCTCTACAGGATCTTACACCGTTGAATGTATTACAGCAACATGTGGCACACCCCACAAGTGTTGGTGCACAACACACCATGGGAACTATATTCCTATAAGCCTACGAAGTCCGAAATGCTAGTCCATGGAGTCCATCATGATTGCAGTCAGGAACAGAGATATTGTAAACCGACAAACACACAACCCAAACGTCTGTGGTATGTTAATGAGCACATCATGTTCCCCAAACCTGCTAGATATCTTGCAAGGCAGCCACCCAGGACATACATCACTGACAGGAGCAACAGAGGTCCCACATAGACTTTGAATAGCCCTTTACCAACATCACAGACACATGTTGTATCCACAAAACCTACAATCCGTGCATGAATATGTATTGTCATATGAAGGAATGGTAATTTGTCCACAGATAGATCACACCAGGTATGAATTGTGTATTCCTTTTCAAGATGTTCACACCTGCTGACCCACAAGGTTCATTCCTGGGATTGCATAACACTAAGTGCACACACATTACCATGTCCAATCTGATGATGTCAGCAACCTACAAATATAGCATGTGAATACAAACCACACAGTAAAGCATATAGCGCGTCATGTTAATGCGTATCTCACTAGTATCATAACATAGTTAGGTAGGTGTTTGAATCCTGCAATTGCTGAGTGTGTGTGTGTGTGTGTGTGTATGTGTGTGTGTGGGATGGCTTTGAGAGGAGTGGCATTTTTGGAGACTGTGGAAACACATTAGGAGTGGTGAATACCTCTTTGCCAAGTGTGACGATGTCAGCATCTTACAAATAGAGCTTTGGAAATGAATGATCCCAGTAAAGCAAATAGTGCATCGTGTTAATGCATATCTCACTAGTGTCATAACATAGTCAGGTAGGGGTTTGAGTCCTGCAAATGCCAAGTGTGTGTGTGGGGGGGTGTGTGTATGTGTGTGATTTCCTTTGAGAGGAGTAGCCTTTTTGGAGACTGTGAAAACACATTTTAAAAGAGGTACATCCCTCTTCAGAAAGTCTGATGATGTCAGCATCCTACAAATATTCAAGGAGAACAGAAACCACCCAGTAATGCATATAGCGTGTCGTGTTAATGTGTATCTCTCTAGTATCATAACATAGGTAGGAGTTTGAGTCCTGCAAATGCTGAGTGTGTGTGTGTGTGTGTGTGTGTGTGTGTGTGTGTGTGTGTGCCACAGGTGGTCAATGCAGTGTGGGTTGTGCTTTTACTATGGTATGACATATGTTTCAAACAGTATGTGCATTGCACACATCGGGTATCTGCATGTCAAATAGATTTGTGTACATGTGACCTCAATCAGTACATAGGTGTGAAGCCTGCATACTACATGAATACATTTGTAACCTTTGACAGATTGTGCTGCTGCTTCTCAGATCATAAGCCACATATGTATGTATGCGTCAAGACCGGCCAATGTAGTGATCCGTTGTCAAGGACATCCCTGCCACACACACCCATGACATGTACTATAGAGTATTGTGAGTGAGGGTAATTGCTGGGATATATGTCAGACATGTTCATACACAACAATGACTGGCAATAATGGACAATCATTATAGATGTGCACCAGCCCTGTGGATATGCATGCAGGCCCCTAATGTGTTATGTGAAACACCGAGGGACCCCACAATACCTATGGATATGTGGATACCAAGGGACAGACGACATAACACATGTCTGTCTGTACACATTGGTACCCAACATACATGTTCAGGGCTACCACCTATGTGGTACTGTCGGGATAGTATGTATAGTAAATGTGGATGACTGCCATAGACAGCGTACTGCTATACAGCATGTATTGGACAACAGGTATCTGTCTGTACGATACCCTTGTATAGGATATGCGTCTTATCCAAGGAATGCAGTGTAGGCCAATGCATGCATTTCCAGATGTGGATGGACATATCCCTAGTATGCTTGCATGTACCAAAGAGGGCTATATGCCACACAGGTGTGGTCCCAGGAACGTGTGGCGGTCAATACCACTGGTTACTGTTATAGTATAGTACTGGAAGGATCTAACTTTTACTGAGTTCCCTACAACTGTGAGTCATTTGTCAGGACATCATCTAATGATTGGTTATAGTCATGCTGTTGAGGTGGTGTATACTGCCAGACTGCAGATCATTGACAGATATCAACGGTATCACCCACAGCATAGTGCCAACCCATGTCATACACACATGTGTACCCATGTTAGTACATATCTGTAGTAGAATGCATACTGGCCATCGAAAGATACCATGAGATGTTAACAATGTGTAGAACAGGGTATGTTGCACATCCCACGTGTCCACTATGCACGTACATGTAGGCAGTGTGCACACACCATGTTCACAGATGTACACCCGCTAATTTGTAATGCACACATCACACATGTACTGTCCACTCACTAACACATGCTGGCAATACTGTACACTTCAGCCAAGTGGCACATGGGTGGACAATACATACTCAGACCTAACACTGGTGTAAACAATGCTACAATGACTATCAGAGCTGCGATGCATAATGCCTGCTCAGATATACCTACAAGGATACCAGTACACCTTCCTGTTGACAACTTGCTACTATTGCTACACTGCTATAATGTCACCCTGTGCATCAGAACCATGTTAGCCTATTCCTGCATCAATGTGACAGATGACAGGAGGTGGCACAGGTGTCATCATATGCACAAAGTGTGTTGTGGGTTTGCCAGAGCCCGATATTGACCCATCCAATCGGCATGTCTGTGTGTGTGTGTGTGTGTGTGTGTGTGTGTGTGTGTGTGTGTGTGTGTGTGTGTGTGTGTGTGTATGTGTGTGTGTGTGTGTGTGAGGGACAACAGTACTGCATGGGCCAATGTTGATGGAATGTGTGTGTGTATGTGTGAGCCCTAGTTGTATGGTAAATGTGTGTGTGTCTACATGCACACAACTCCACCATGTGGCTGTCATATATGGGCTGTTGTGGGACAGCCACAGACTGTACCTGCTAGGCCATACAGATCACTGTTTCCAGCCACGGACACAGTACCTGTGCCTAGCAGGGGTGTTACGGGCAGTATCGGGTACCAACCCTGACTGGGTGCTATCATCAGAGGCAGAGGTATGATGACTGGACCCATGTCCCTGCTGGGACTGGCCAGCACCACGTGCACATGGTCTAGTAGGACGGTCAATTGACAGGCCAGCCTCAGCATTGCTGGGGCTGGTACTGTCACTACGGGGGTGGCTGTGATCCGTGGTCCATCCGCAATGACTGCCAGCTGATGCTGTTGCTGGCATGTGTCCACGTCGACTTCTCATCCTTCCCGCATGGTCCTGGCTCATGGCTAACACATTGTGGAGGACATCTAATGTCTCCCTCCAATGGCTATCAATGACCTCGGTGTAATTCCGGATGGCACCGGCAAGGTCACGGATGCTGTCATTGATAGCAGTGTAATGGGCCCTCTGCTCCCTTAGTCCCTGTTGGGTGTACCATTCCATACGTGCCTGTGCCTGCATTACAGCCCGGAACATACTGGAGGTTGTAATACCTCCAGGGGCACGTCTGCCAGGGGCAATACGACCAGTCGTGCTCCCCCAAGAACCCCTGGACATCTGCCAATGTGGTACCATTCCGGTAATCTGGCTATGGCTGCTGTGAGGGGATGCACGTGCCATAGGTACCACACTCTCCTGGTCAATGCCAACTGTATGCTGTCCCTCAGCTATGGCCATTGGTGACAAGGGATGTATTGGCAGTATGAGTGTGCACATAGATGGGGTTGACCGCTGTGTACTGTCAATTGGTGGACCAACGACATACCCTGTTGGACCTTCCTGTACCACAATACATGTCTAATCATCTCCACTATTAGTGGCGGTGACATCAGGTTCCCTGCTGCATTCAGCCATGCCTAACTCAGCACCTGTGGAAGGTAGACAGGAAACACACTTTACAATCTGTACATGATGTTAGCACACATGCACACATGCACACATGAACACATGCACACATGCACACATGAACACATGCACACATGCATACATGCACACATGCACACATGAACACATGAACACATGCACGCATGCACACATGAACACATGAACACATGAACACATGAACACATGCACACATGCACACATGAACACATGAACACATGCACACATGAACATATGCACACATGCACACATGCACACATGCACATACATACACTGCTCACACACACACACACACACACACACATGCACACATGCACATAAATACACTGCTCACCACAGCACATACACACACACACACACACACACACACACACACACACACACACACACACACACACACACACACCAGCAATCCAACACATACACAATAGTGGGTGATGGTCGGTGACAGTATCACAAGGCAAACAGTCACCACACATGTGTCAGCAGGCAGACCATGTGTTGCTCAACACCATGCAGTGCAAGTGTAGACAGCCCTATCTAATGACATTATACATGGCTTTGATGCATGTGTGTAGTTGTTCAGTGATTGGCTACACCCTGGAACACAATGTGTACATAGACACAACATTGCTGTGCAACTATTATCTGCTCTGCAATGTCATGTGCACCATCACTCAATGGTATACATACCATGGCTGCATGTGTTATCTGTGTGACACATAGATTGCCATGTCTGATGACAGTGTCTGTGTCCATAGCACATAATAGTGAGCACAGGTGTAGCAAATGCATGCAATGTACAGACATGGGATGAGTGGTGCATGTAGACATGAAAGAATCCCAATGCACGACATGGACATTGCACAATGGTTATGGTGCGTATTGCAGATATGTTGTTGCCAGCCATGACATGGCATGCTACATGACTGCAACATTAAACACCACACATACCCAATGTGTGTCATGTGACCTATACACCCAATAGCATTCCAGGACATATATGTCACTCTTTGTACAGATGGCGACTGTTGTGCAAAATGTGTATACTAGCATATGTAAGCACACACACAACAGGCTATGCATGGTGTGTATAGGTGAATATGTTTGCACACACAGAGCAATGAGGGGCACAGCAAAGACTGCTATGTGTAGTATTGTGGTCACTGTAACCGGATGGGTTGTAGTACCATGTACCATCATCATCATCATGCATCTTGTGGTCACTCATGGCTACTACTGTGTGACAGACCACCGCTTAGCATGCTGTACCTGCACTGCAGTGCTGTGGATACGTTCACTATTACACAGCCACTTTGTACATGGGTGTATGTGGTGCCCAGTAGGGAGCATTGCCTAACATGACTGTGTTATGTGTTGAAGGGTGTTGCACAGCCCCATGATAGGCCTCTACCCCTGGGGTACATCATGTGTGTGTGGATGACATGTGGGATACTGAAGTGTGACCTTACAGCGGGTGTGTGGTTATGCCATATGTAGCATGACTTTGTGTACTGCATGTGATAAATGTCTTATGTTGTGTACAGGTGTTGCAACTATGCCTATCCAATGTGCAGTATGGGGTTGCCACAACTGTGTGTCATGCTCTGTGTATTGCATGTCATTGAGCCAGCTACTGACATCACAGCAAACATGCACGGCATGCATTATGCGTAGGTGTGTTACGTGTACATGGCCTACACCTCACCTATGACATGCATATTTCATTACCAACATTGCAGGTATAACACACTCACCAGCATGGATCGGCTGCCCTGCCGTCACACCAGAGGGACCTACGAGAAAATGAGAGGGTTCATCAGTGGCCACAACTGTGGCAATGCTACAGTGGGTATGCTAAACTGCAGTACAACAACAGTTAACAGTCACAGGTGTAGGGATATTATTCAAACTATCCGTATTGCACAACACTAGGCAGCGGAACTGCTAAACGCACAGTACACATCTCACGTACACATAATCTAACAATACAGTTAACTGTAGTCTACAGATAGGGCATGTTACTTGCTTGCTCCAGGTGTATGTGCTGGTTGGCTCAAGCCTCCATTACAACACATGTCAGAGGTTGATGTAGCTGTTGTCCAGGAGCCACCACGCTTAGGAGCAGCTCCTCTGGTCTGGTGAGGGGGGGATGAATGGCCACTCCACCACCTGTGGCAAGCTGCTGTCTTTGGATATCAGACGCATGCCGCCGGATTTGTCTAATTAAATCACTGCAGTGATGACGTACCTGCTCATATGTCCAGTTATGCATGCCTATGTCACTTACCTGACTAACAAGTGCCTGCCACAGTGCAGTCTGCTCCTGCTGGTGCTGGCTGCTTCTGGAGAACAGCATTGTGTACCGCTACAATAGGCTGTCAAGTATTACCTCTTCCTCATCCACTGTGTACGCTGGGTTGCATTGGTGGGCCATCTGGCTGAAAAAGATATGAACAATATGTGTGAGAGTGTTCTGTGGCACACTTTACACCTTTACCCACAGATATCACTTTACTGACATATATACCATCCTATTGTCTGTCAGAGGTTACACACGTCCAATACCACTTATTGGTTCTCAGGCCACAACTAACCAACACTGCCTGGCAGACTCTATATATCACACCACTATACAACAGTACCCAACACACTGTTTGTGACACATTGCACAACCTCAAGACAGGGGTGTATATCACACCAATGCACGAACAGAGATGTCATCCATTGCAATGGATGTAAAGTACAGGTACAGTAGTACCAATCAACCACCCTAGTCATTGATGCCATAGCCCTGCCTAACAGATGTGTCCAGTTGTTACTATCGGTGGCATACTGCTGTAACAGACTATATATGTTGCTGGATACACACGTTAACCCTGTAACACACATATGATTGCAGCCATTGTACAGGCATAATCACACACACATCAGGCAAACATATAATGCACCACTGTATGCCAACACAGATGAGCATTACCTGTGTACCATATGGTACTGTGTGCCACTACTTACACACTCTTATGCCTGCAGTCTGTCCTCTGTGCAGACTACAGGAAACACACATGACAGTGTTTCCAAGCAATGTGAATGCACACCATACTGTGCTGTTTAGGCCTACAGCTTCAGGTAGTACAGTTCATATTGATGATGGATTCACCAGCAGTGCCACTCACTAAGAATACATGTATTGCTTTAACCTACAATGAGACACCACATTCGTCAAAGGAGAACTATGTCACATCATATGCCGTACTACTATGTCTGCCTAACAGTACATAACACATCAGTTGCTGTCCTCACAGCTAGGATAGGCACTACCATGTCAGATACAACATCACACTAAGCTATCACACATTTACAGACCTTGCACATGTTCGGCATTGCACTTATTCAACCTCACATAGCAGCTATTTCATTAAGTACATGTGTGAGTGCATTGTGTCATAGGTAGGTAATATGCTATTGGCCCCAGGGCCTACGGCAGCCAAGCCATATGCTACCCTGGCCTTTGACACACATGTACTTTGATTTCACTTGCCCCTGCCAACCTGAACCACAGAGGTGTTTCCTGGGGTGTATTACCAATCTCCCACACAATCATCAGGGGTATTTATAACAACTGCTAAGGAGGAGCCTTGTTTGCTATTGCTATGTGGTCTATTCCAGTGTATGGCATATCTCTGAGATGGGAACCTATCCCTCCAGCATGTGCTGTTTAGTGAGCTGACAAGGTTTAGGGCCCTAGAGCGTGTATCCCCGATGGATTGTGAAATGTTGCCATGGTGGTTGTCACCCAGCTATGGGTGTGACATACCTCTGTATGTCTGGCAGAGGTCACCTCTGTGTGGCCAGTATGCAATACAGTGTAGTTGTGGTTTTGTGAGTCAGTCTGCATAGGGCATCTGTTTGTGGACAGTATTACCCTTTGGGAGGTCTGTCTGTGGCCTGTTCACATGGTGTAGTTGTCATGTGAATAAATACCACAGAGGGCATTGTGATGAGTAGAGGGGAACTCTATCCTATACTTCCATAGATGACACACCTGTTGTCATGACACATACCACACAGACAGATTACAGGTGTAGTGTGGCACTGTCTTCATCAAAGTGGAGGCTACTGTCCACCTGTGTCCCATGTTCCCTTATCACACCTTCACTGTTAGGTAGATCTCTACCTATGTGGTAGTTAATGGGTACACTGTTTTGGGAAGGTGGAATGGCACTGCAGTATCAACACTTATCTACAGTCCATGCCTTGTTCACCACACACCTGTTGCGGTACATATGACCCCGTGTCTCTCTGTCTCTCTCTCTCACTCTATATGTATATATATATCTATATATCTATATATTTAAATATATATATATATATATATATATATATATATATATATATATATATATATTATATATATGCATATCTATACACATGCATGTACACATCCATTGCTGTACACATGGATGTACATATAGGCACATGTACAGTCCACCTTTCATAGTGGGGATATCACTTATGCGACAGTTGTGGGATATACAAGTATGTGATTAAATTGCACAGTGTTCTGCAGAATACATGTGGGTATCCACAGCCCTTGTAGCATTAGCAGGCCTCACTGTCTGTAACACAGCAGATCTGACAAATCTGTACTACAGCATTTAACCACCACATGACATATATCAACACTACCATATCTGGCCTTGGGCATAGGCCTAGTGGGCTGCCACCTAGGGCGCCGCTCTAGCAGGGGTGCTTTTCCGCTATTTATGTGGACACAAGGATGGGGGCACCAGGAAGTGTGGTAGGGGGTGCCTTGGAGCCCTTTTGCCTAGGGCACCAGTTGACCTAAGGCCACTCCTGCACACTGCATGCTGTCTTCTAGGCCACACACTACGACCTACATGGATATATGCACATATCAACCTTCACTGACAGATAGCTGTCCACCCTTCACTAACAGTTGCAGTATGTCCCTTGCCTATGCACATGTGCAGATACAGATAGATACATGCTGCTGCCACACATGGATGATTTGCAGTGTGTAGTGTACTCTTCAGGAACATCTAAAACATGCCAACACATACATGTGAGTTACATACCTTACCTTTGTACTTCCCTGCTCCGTGTGTTACGGTTTTGTAGTTTTTTTTTATTGGTGGTTTGTTTTGGGTTTTCACCCTCTATTTAACCTTCGGTCTATGTTTCTCACTCTGTTCTGTCTTTGTCTCAGTCTGTGTCTGTGTCTGTGTATCTCTCTCTCTCACTCTCTATCTGACAGCACCTGCAATGATATAATTGCATGTGTGGACTGCAGGTACAGTCTGCTTTTCTAGGTATCTGCACTTGTGCATGTGACATCCTCTGCACCAATTGCTGCCCACCATTCAGTAAATGCATGCAGCCTGCTGTTTGGTGATTGCATTACTCACTGTGATTGCAGCCCACTGCTATAAAATGCTAGGTTAGGTAGGCATAGCCCTTTCAGATTTCCAAGGTGGGGTCCATGCTTGTTTGCTTTGGACACCGTTGTGTCAGTCTGAAGGTTGGTATATGTCTCTTATCTGATGCTAGGGTTGTAGCCAGTTATATGCATGTTGTACTCATACCTGCATGTTGCTGCTTCCAGTACACACATCTCAGTGTAGACATGTACACACCCCTCCAAATGCTAACACAGGATACATGGGAGTATGTACTTTTTTCTCACTTACACAATTAACTGCCATACAAATGTGGTTATTGCACTGTATTCCTGTGGCCAGTATTTATCCTGGTCTGATACTGTGTAGTGTTTGTAAGGTGCTACTGTAACATTATTCCCTGCTAGGATGGCTGGTTCTCCTTTCACAGTCATGTCATGCAATTCCACAACCACTGCTGGTAAAGACCCACAGAAAAGGGTTTGTGTTATACCATTCCTAATTTCCATTTACATTCCCTCATTGTAATGCATGATATATTTATTTCACAACCAAGTTATTTGTATATCTGCTGTGGCTTTTTCTTTTGCTGCTCAGCAGAACAAGGGCCCTGCCATAGAGTGACTAAGGCACTTTTAAGCAGTTGTAAGTGGGTTTGCACGGGTTTGTGCGATGCTTAGCGATGCTTAGCTAAGCTCACACATGCGCACACTCGCTTAATCCCGCTTACTACTGCTTAAAAGTGTTTACTCCCGCTAACCCCTGCGCTAATTTCTTTAAAAGAAAAGAAAATGTGGAGATAGGAAAGTGGTGAAAAAGGGGGCACAGAGAGAGAAAGACAGTAGGAAAACAAGCTCGGGATGTGCAGGACGGGTGCAGGGAAGGTCCATAGCTGCCCATTTCTTTACCAGCAACAGCTGTGCATATGTTGAAAATTTGGAGTGAAATTTGAAACCTTCCATCCCTGAGAGAGGGGTGAGGACAACATAGTTTGTTGTACTGCCAATTAGAATTATCAGTGTACATGTCCAATGGACATGTGTGCGAAATAGGAAGCTATGTATAGGGCATAACTTTTTTTCGGGTACAGATTGCCCTTTTTGGGTTTTTTTTTTTTTTTTTCAGGGGAGAGTGTAAAGTGAGGTAGAGGAAGTAGGTATATTTGGGGAGGTAGGTTGGGTAGGTAAACAGACAAGACAAACAAGACACATACAGGGGCAGAGTATGACACATGGGGTGGGTGAACACAATTGACGTGGACGGATGTTTGGAAATCGCAAGCTCATGATCCCACAGATGGTAACAGTGGGACTGAGATCCCCACCCATGGGCAGTCACCACTGGACCTTCGCAGACCCAAGGGTCACTGTGCTGGAGGCTGTGTAGGAGGGGCAGGCTCACCCATGAGTCATGCCACTCTCGCCTCGAGCTGGCGTAGGGGATCAGCGACTAAATGCTGGATCTCCCTACGCACCACAACCCGGACCCTTCAGAGAGTGACAGGAGGCCCTTGTCTGCCCACACTTGCAGGGGGGGTGAGCCCCATCCCCTGCAGCACTTCCACCCGAAGGTGGCACAGGACCTACGGAGGAGGGTGGCCCAGGCTGGGCACCAGACCTGCTGGTGCCAGGTGCAAATGCCAGCTGCGGAGGGACAGGTGGGTCCGCTGGGACCGACCTTCCCATACGTTCTGTGATTAGGTGTGTTTAATTACAACATAGACAACAGCATTCCAAGTTAGTTGTAACAGCATGCAGTAATATTCCCATTAACCCAACACACCAGGGTTACAATAGTTGAACAGCAAGCATAACACATGCATGTATTGAACGACAGTGAACATTCCAACAGCATGCAGGGATGATTGGTGGCAACAGGCCACCAAGATTGTGGTGTTTTAACAGGGGACATGCATCAAAGTAAGTGCAGATTTTATATAACAATAGGACATATGTCCCAACAAATGTTATGAGATTAGACATACCCATTGAGGTGTCGAATTGCATTGTTTATACACATGGAGTAGGGTGTAAAAAGAAACCTCCATTAACATCTTATTAGTACTTTAACTGTACACTACATTCCTATTGACTGCAGGTGTACATCCCCTACATGTATTCTTACACTAGGCAACATGCATTTGATTGCGTTATGGGTTTTGCTACTTCATGATATACCTGGCCTATATCTGACATGGTAACTGTCCAGGATGCAGATGTCACTGCTACATACTTGTATTAAATTGACTTGTTTATGTATCTTCACATCTGGATGTGTTCACATGGCTTTTTCACTTGTTTTCTACACAACCTTACTTTTCAGGTAGCACACTAACATTTCTGGGGAATACCTTGACAGGCTACTCGTGTGCCAGATTTACCTACACATGTCAGCCATTTCACAACTGTTTAGGACTGTTGCATACTTCACAGCTACTGGCACTTCCTTCATCCACTTTATATGGGACTGCACTACTGGGGGTTGTCAGCACTTAATACAACAGTGACATTTCTTCACTGCAAGGGTACAACAACATTTCTGAGTAACTGGCACATACACACTGCAAGTATTATACCTTTCTTATTTACATTAAAACTCTTTTCTACAGGCTCTCTCCTTTATTTGACATTACACTGCATACAGTAGACCTATTCAGGACATGTTATACCTTCATTGATAGGTTACAAGACTGTTTTACAGGCTCACTCACATTTTATCTATGACAGTGCATGCAGAGATAGTATTTCAGACATGTTTTTGCTTTATTCATGGGTTACTACACTCTATTCCTGGCTATCTGACTTATGATATGTAACAGTACATGCAGATGATTTATTCAGGGAATGAATGTTTTATACTTCACAGCTACTGCCACTTCCTTCATCCACTTCCTATGGGACTGCACAACTGTGGGATGACAGCACCTAATACAACAGTACTATTTTTTATTGCAAGGGTACAACAACATTTCAAAGTAAGTGACACAGACACACTACAAGTTTTATACCTTTATTAATTACATTGAACACTCTTTTCTACAGGCTCTCTCCTTTACTTGTTATTACAGTGCATATGGAAGACATATTCAGGACATATTATACCTTTCTTGATAGGTTACAGCCCTCTTTTTCAGGCCTGCTCACTTATATGTTATGACAGTACATGCAAGGATAGTATTCCAGAAGTATTTTACCTTGATTGGTGGGTTAGTACACTCTATTTCTGACTCACTGACATTTGTTATATAACAGTACATGCAGAGGATTTAATCAGGACATTGTATTGTTGTATTATTGGGCTTAAACACTTTTCTCATGCTCGCTCACATATATCATGTAACAATACATGCAGAATATTTACTAACCTGCCTGGTGGCGCAGCCTTAGCAGCCTATCTGCATAGGCTTGCTGATTCATAGTGCGAGCACCTGCAGCTGTGGAGTAAATAAAGGGATATTGAGACATACCTATCCATTATTTAGACTATATTAGCTTATCTTACATACTGCATTCCATGGCTACCTACTTAGTAGTGGGGCATCCCGCATTTGACGGGCCTCCTGAATCCACTGGTTCGTAAGGTCCTGCTTCCACCTCTTCAGGTCTGCATGGTGGTGATGGACCTGCTCACCAGTCCATGGGATGCCTGTGGCACTGGTGAGTTCATGAGCCAACCGGTTCCAAGCCTCCACCTTATACTCTGTTCCTTGGAACTGGCCCTGCAGGAGTCGAGTCTCATGCCGATGGACTAGGAGCCAAACCATATATCTTGACTCCTCGATGCCCCAGCGTTGCACTCTAAAGCGTGTACCCTCTCCAGCACCAGACATTCTAACTGCAGATGGGAGCTACAATCAGTTATGATGAGTATTCCCGCCTATGCGGCTTAAATATGCCGCATTTCCCGCACTTTTCTGTGATTGGCCATTTTTGAATATTCTCGGCTGACTGCAGACCTGCTTAGCAATGGTTAATCAAACATTTATTACTATATATATGTTAACAGTGGATGTATATCCTAAGCTGTCATGGCTTAGTGGTTCAGTACTTTGATTATGGTGCACAGTGTCCTGGGTTCAAACCTGTCATTGCATTTTATTTTACTACTGTCCAGACAAGTTAGGGGGCGTGGCTGTGTTTAAGCAACTTTGCTCTACGTTGCTCCACGCTGCCCGATGGTGCGCTGGTTGGTGTGGCGCGCACCTCCACTCAAACCGATTGTGCTAGGTAAAGGGCTACTTAGCTTTGGGCAACTATTTTTCACTGGGTAAAGCGCGATTTAGCTATGGGCAACTACACTGCGGTGGGTAAAGCGCGAGTTAGCTAGGGGCAACTATATTGCGCTGGGTGAAGCGCTGCTTAACTGCGGGCAATTTTATATTGGGATCCTTTAAAATATTTATTTTATTCACTGATATATTGGCCATTTCACTGCTTTTTAGTTATGTTTAAACATATATGTTGGGTATTATTCCATATACTGATTTAAAAAATAAATACGACAGGGATTGGTGGGACTCGAACCGT
>NC_056728.1:1853278091-1853383091 GCF_019279795.1 Protopterus annectens
TGAGACTTGGTTCACCAGTGCCAACCTTCTAATAAACCCTAATAAAGCCAATATATTCCTATTCACCCCCCCCCCAAAAGAAAAAAAAACACAGCCAAAATAATACCCAGTTTAGAATGTTTTCTCTTAATAATGCAGAAATTGAAGTTGTCTCCCATGCAGAATTACTGGGCATGACAACAGATGACAAAATCAAATTTGATTTTCATATTTACAATAATATCAAAAAGCACCCCAAAATTAGGAATGTTTCATAGGTTAAAACACTTCCTAAATGTAGATACTAGAGGTACGTTTATTGGCACTCTGCTCTACTCCAACTCACTCTGCTTGATCAAGCCTCAAGTCTCACCAACTTACAAACTTGCCTAAAAGCAAACATGGAAATATACTGTAACAAAATTGCAAAATTCACAACAAATATCTCCCACCTCAGAAATCACTGCTTACCACTTCAAACATTAAAGTGGCTTGAATTTCCTAACCATCCTTTAGCCATTAGCCTGTCCTGCCCTGAAATCCCTTCTCCATAGTTACCACCTAAACAAATCACTTCATTCAGAAAACTGAACACTCCTCTCTATTCATAAACCTAAAATAGTGCAGGAGAAGGCTCTACTCCTGCTCCATAGCCAACATGTGGAACACACTACCTTTAGCCATCGGAACAAACTCTAACTTTCATGCCTGTAAATGTACACTAACAAACTTCTTTTTTAACTCCTGGCTGTGCTATTGCACCAATCCAGGCTGAAGTCTTCCTACCATATATGCCCCTTTCCTTACCTCACATATTTCTTCTCCTTCCCGACTGTACGCTGTCATTCATAACTGGCTTCCTTATAATGACTAGTTTGCTATATAATCTGATTCCTCTCCAAGCTGAACTTCTTCCTTATCTCTGTATAATAATGC
This sequence comes from Protopterus annectens, assembly GCF_019279795.1. Lineage (NCBI taxonomy): Eukaryota > Metazoa > Chordata > Ceratodontiformes > Protopteridae > Protopterus > Protopterus annectens. The sequence continues at coordinate 1,853,279,007 of NC_056728.1, forward strand.
CTCTGTTGTTTTACCATATTTCTGATACCTATTTTTACTCTACTGCACATCCACAGATTTCTGTATGGATAGACAGACATCCTTCTTAATATCTCCTTTATTTCAGACTTACTATTCCTATAGAAAACATTTCATATCTAAAATTGTATAATATTTAAAACAATAATGTTTTTACTGTATTATTTTTTAATGTAATATCTGTCTATGAGTTTATAACATTAAATGTCTTTTGCAATTATTTTGTAACATAGTAATGTATAACATTTGTTGAATGCTTTTGTGACGTAACCTGGAACTTCTCTGTTCGGCCATCTGGTGAGCACCCTGTGGGCCCAGTTGGACTTTCCTGGTAAATAAATGGCAATAAATAAATAATCAGTCCTGACACAGTATGCCATCAATGGCCCATGTTCTCCTGTATATAGGGTACTGTGCACCACAACTGAGGCCTACAGTGTTTGTTCTATACAACTCCTAGCCAAACACATCACCTATACTCTGTACTGCTGCCATTGAGTGAGTTTGAGATGAAACACTAAGCATATACTTTTGTGATGTAGGACAAACCCCACTGAGAAAGGGGAGAACACACAACCTCCACATACACATTGCTAGAAGATCAGGAACGAACTTTGTACTGTGTGCTTTCGAAGCAAAGACATTACCAATATGCAAAATTAATGACATTACATAAGAGCAGGCTAATTAAAACGTCACCTGCTACACAACTGTAAATCAAATATCATGCTTCCTGTGGAGTTTTAAGTTGTCACCATTTGCTATCCCATCACCAGGTATGCTTTTTGAAAGAGATGTGATTAAAGACACTGTGAAGGTTAGAAATGGAGTGGTAAAGGTACAGAGTCATATTTATGTATTTACATTTGTTAACCAGGTAAGTGGACAGCTCCAATAACCCTTTTCAGCCATGATCCATACCCAGAAGGAAGACAATGTACAGATATAGAATTACTGATATCCATAAACACATGTTCAAAGACGCATTGGTAAAATACGTTTGTTAAAATACATTTGGTAAATCCATTACCAACTTATACAAGGCAGCATAGTATAATAAGAGTTCTTTACTATGACAGTTACTTCAGTATAAATCCACTACACAGGCATTAAACTCTATAATAATACTGTGTCCAACCAGGAAGAGAGAAAAAGATCATCTTACAGAAAGCGTATGATTTACAGACAAGTTAACAAACTCAGTAAGTCAGCATTGTGATGTAAATAACAAATTGCATCTGCTTGGAGTAGTTGCCACAAGGTTGAGAGAGTGATTGACTGTCTGCGTTATGGAGGAATTTTCTTGGCACACAGCCCAGGAGACCATTGAGGCACCTGCTTCAATTTTTATCCATTGTTCCAGAGCACTGATTGGTTAAATGCCTTGCTCAGAGTTACAGAGTAGGCAAATGGATGCTGAAGGACTCAAATCCTGTAGAACAGGAAGCAGCTACTTATCAGCTCATATTTAACCCTCTAAGAGTTGTGTATTTCTAAATGGCATGGCAAACATATTTCATTCCCACAGCCTAAAGAAAACAATAAGATAATCCAATCTACCACATAACTGGACATTCACACAAGAGAATGACTTCTGTCAAAAACAGTTTAAATCTCTAAATCTTTATAACTTGTGATGCATTGACCATAACTCTCCAATAGCACATATACCATATGTTACGTATCAGGGAATAGACTTGTTATCACCTGTCATTTCAAGTCAAGGACATATAATGTTTGTTACCCAAGAAAATATCCATCATCTGGTGCTCCCTACCTCCTAAACCTGCCACATAAAATATGTGGTAGTCATCCAATCCAGAGTACTTTAGCATCTAATGGAAAGGACCTAATGCGAGAATCAGCACTCACTCTGAAACACAAAACAAAGTGTGCTAACTACATTAAAGAATTTAAGTTATCTAACTTTACTGTTCCATTTCTAACCTCTACAGAATCTTTATAAGACTCCAGTATAGGCATGACATTAGATTTACAAAATGTGTACTAAATGGCACATTAATTAGCTTCTATATATGATCTGGCTTGCATAAGATTGAATGTACTTGTATAACAAACCTCAAGAAATTAGTCTTTGAGTTCTATCCAGCTCACAAGTGGTATTTTGCTAAATCTTGTTTGTGGTTAACACCAAGTCTGATTATTATATTAAAGTGTGAGGTTTCTGAACGTAACTTCTTTAAGCATGTATGTGACCTCATAACCTCTGTATTTATGTGCTCATTGCTTATTTGTTGGTTTATTAATTCCTTATAGCCTAGCTCATAGTTGCAACCATACTGGTTAAAAAAAAGAAAAAAACAGAGTTGCATACGATAGTGAAAAAAATATTAATTAATTAATTAATTAATTAATTAATTAATTAATTAATTAATTAATACTTATTAATTAATGTATTTCAATTTGTTGACTGAGTAGGTGGGCTGGTTATTTGTCCCTTTTCAGTCATGACCCCAGTACAATGTTGCAAGGTTTACAGTAGTTGCAAGTTTGTAGTAGTTACAGTAATACAATAAAGCAAAATACATATCATGAAAGAAACAGTAGGCAAGACACAACAAAAAGAAAGGAAATATGTAGATTCATTATACATAGGAAGAATGAGGTTAGTTATATACAATGTTACTATTTCACGAAAGCATGAATATTTTGCTTCCTCAAATCGGTAGGTGTTTAATGATTTTTTTTAAATGCCTCTACAGTATCGGTGCCCTTTAATATCATTTGAAAGATGGTTCTGCAGTGCAGGTCTTGCTCTAGAGAAGGCTTTCTCAGCTATGGCTACTTCAAATTTGGGTCTTGAAAGGGTAAGAACATTATCTTGGCTGTTCCTACGGGTATAGTTTTAGTTTTTTCAGAGATAATTTCCTTTTGAGAGGAGAGTGGTATCCTGTTTTAAGAATTTGAAAATTAATGTTTCCAGAAGGATGGTGGCTCTGTCTGTTATTAGGGGACAGTGCATCTCATGAAGTACATTCAGATGGTGTTTTCTTTTGTCAGCTAGGAGAGCAAATTTACAAATCCTTAACTCTGCTGTCTGTAGTTTCTGACAGGTATGGGTGAAATGCATGCTGAGTAGGGGTAGAGCATAGTCTAGCATTGGAAAGGGAATGTCTTTGGCAATTGAATTACGATTAGTTGGAGATAATAAGTGGGAAATTCTGTTACATATCTTTAATTGGGATAGAACTTTGCTGGTAACTTTGTCGGTATGATTGTTGAGGATGAGAAGTGGTCTAGTGTTAAACCTAGGTATTCCTTCATTCATACATTTAAAATGATATTACCATTTGAATCTATGCTTGTTAGTTGTGGCAGCAATTAAAGCTTCCTTGCAGTAGTAAAAAGCATTACATTAGTCTTGGCTGTATTAATTATTAGTTTGTTCTCTTGAAGCCAAGTGCAAAGGTCTGAAAAAAAAATGTCATAATATAACTGGAAAGTTCTGTCTTCAAGAGAGTTTTCAAACTAGACTAATGTATTATCACTGAAGCTTTGTCTTTTGAGTTTGAGTAAGAGAAGTTCATGGTTAACTGTTTCAGTTAATCTAGTTTGGCTTACAAATATACCTGCGGTAATAAGTCCTTCGTGAATGATATATATCTGTAGCTGATAGCAGGGCAGTCAGGGTGGCGAAAGAATTTATGAATCTATGTTGATGATAACAGTAAAGACCATAGCTGTTAATATGTTTGAAAAGGTGTTTGTAAAGAATTTCTTTCAAATATTTTTGGTATGGGACACAAATTTGATATGGGCCGGAAGTGTTTGGTGTGTGTGTGTGTGTGTGTGTGTGTGTGTGTGTGTGTGTGTGTGTGTGTGTGTGTGTGTGTGTGTGTGTGTGTGTGTGTGTGTGTGTGCGTGTGTGCGTGTGTGCGTGTGTGTGTGTGCGTGTGTGTGTGTGTGTGTGTGTGTGTGTGTGTGTGTGTGTGTGTGTGTGTGTGTGTGTGTGTGTGTGTGTGTAAGGGGTTTCACAGTGACAGCAAAGTGAAAGCTGTGTAAGAAGCTAGAGGGTATAATTGTACTGTATTTAATGACGTTTAAGGCTGTGCATTAGTTGTAGGGTTAGAAAGGTAGTTAATGATATAATTTATACAGGATAAAAGGTTGTTCTTGCAGTTATTAGGAATTCTGCCTGGTTATTTCTTCACAGAGGTGAAGGCTTGTGGGAGGAGTTTAACACTGGCCTGTGAGGTTTTATATTTTTTTCCAGAAAAGTTTGGGGTGTTTAGCAAGGTCTGTTTGTCTTTTTTCTTAGGTATTATGCTTTGGTGCTATTATAGGTTTATAGGTTCATAAGTGTGTACTAGGCTAATGGCCCTGCAGCCTTTACTAGACATACTGGTGGATATTCTTGTTGATTTTCTAAGTGTTAGGTATTGTAGATGTAGACTGTAGTTTGTGGGTCCTGTTTCCAGTTGCTCCAGGTGAAGTTTCATTGCTTCATTTCTTCTTTAATTTATTTATTTATTTATTGACATTTGTTGACCAGAAAAGTCTCCTGAGTCAGAAATCCATTTTCAGTGGAGGCTCGGGGAGAAAAGCTCCACAAAATTGTTAATACAGAGTGTTTAAGGATAATAAAAACAATGGCATTGTTTACAAAAATTACAACAGCTACTTGGTTACTACAATAAGACAAAAACAAATTAAGTATAAGCCAACAGTAAAATAAAAATACAAAAACGAAATACTGTCAGCAATACTGGTCTTGTAAGATATTAAACAGAACTAACAAATATAGACTTAAAATATATATTTTTTTAGAAGTTGTAATCACTGGCTAGGAGTAGACTGAAGTACAGATTAGCTGCCCAATGGCAGAAGAGGGTAGAGATTGGAAGATTGTGGCATAGTGTTTATGTTTATGGTGGTTTAGACATAGTTAGGCAGGAAGAGATAGGAGTGTTGAGATAGTGGCATTTTAGTGGGTTTTTAAAGATTTGAAAGAATCTAGTTGAGTGATGTAGGAAAGCAGAGCATTCCAAAGTTTAGCAATGCTGTGAGAATATAAGCTTTGATCTGTCCTTTTGTTAGGTTTGGTTATACTTAATTGGTGCTTGTTAGTAGACCATAGGTTACAGGTTGAAATGTATTGTTGTAAGATAGAGTGGAGTGCTGGTTAGTTGTTGGGTTTGAATATTAGTTTATGAGCAAGTGTTAGTTGGGTATACTTTACATAGTGATGGAATTCAAGCCAATTCTGTTCAGAGATGGCTTGACAATGGTGTGAGCAGTTTGAAATCCCAGCAGCAAATTTTGATATTTTATAATAGCAAGATTACAGTTTGTTGCAGAGGAATGTGTGAAGGTTAGTAGAAATGGGACTTCCATACAGGAGGGAGGGGATAAACAGAGTGTTAGCAAGTTTTACTTTGGTTTGGTCATCCATATGGAGTTTATAATAGTAGAGTTTCCCAAGCTTGAAGTGAGTTTTTTATAGTACTGAAAATATGCTGCTTGCAGGTGAGTTTCTCATCAATAGTTATGCCTAATAATTTTGCAGTCTGCACTAGTTCAATTTCTGTGTTGTTTTGTGAGAAAAGTTTGAAGTCTGTAATTAGAAGTTTTGTTGAGAAAAGCAGAAACTTGGATTTTTTTTGGATTCAGTAAAAGTTCTGCATTGTTTAGCCAGGTCTCAATAGATGTAAATGCATTTTGCGTAATATTTTGAAGATCAAAGAGATTGGTAGAAGAGGAGATGGTAGTTGAATTGTCAGCGTATTGGATGAGTGTGCTTTGTTAGGATGCTTTATGAAAATTATTAATGAATATATTAAAAAGCAGTGGCCCCAGAACAGATCCTTGAGGAACTCCTGTATTATTGGGCAGGTATTAGGATTGTTTATTTTGCCACCTAACTGACTGTTTTCTGTTATTTAGGTAGTTAGAGAACCATGTTAGGGAATGTAGGGAAAATCCTAGTTTTTCTAGTTGGTTTAACAGCTTAGAGTGTGACACTTTGTCAAAAGCCTTGGATAGGGCCAAAAAGATGACTGAGGTAAGTAGGACAGCATCCAGGGCTTTATACACATTATCGGTAAATGAGAGTAGGGCTGTAGTAGTGCTGTGTGCAGGATACAATCCATGCTAGGTAGGTGCAAAGAGGTTATTATCAGAGAGATGCTTTAAAAGTTGCGTCTGTAAGCCCTTTTCTAAAAGTTTTGATAGTGGTGAGAGTATAGAAACTGGATGATAATTAGAGAGATCATAGGTGATGCTTCCACCTTTATGTAATGGAGTAATGACAGATTTTTTCCTGAGTTGGGGGACATATGACTCTGAGACGGAGTAGTGAATGAGTCTAATAACAAGAATATGCTATAGCTTCAGCTGTGAGTTTTAGATATTCAGATGGTTGGTTGTCTGCGGAGAGGGAGCAGAGTTTTTGTTTGTAGAGAAGTTTGAGTACTAGAGAGGTGGATCCTGGTTGCATGGAGAAAAAAAAGGGTAGAAGGGACAGAAGTAGATGTTTTGCTGGTGGGTGAAGAAAGAGAGCTGGGGATATTCAGAGTGAGATTTTGAAGGGGTTGGTAGATTATAACAGTTTGGGTTTGATTTTGGAGAGGAGTCTTTGAGTAGATTTAGGATGGTATTGATAAAGTGAGTTAAATGTATTGACAATTTGTTGTGGGTCTTTGTCAGGATAAGATAAAAGGTTCTGTGAGATTCCAAGACTGAGTAGGGAGGGAACAGATTTCCAGAACTTTTTTGGACTGTGTTTTTTGCTAGATGATAGCACAGAGAAATAGTTTTTCTTATCATTTATGACTATTTTCTGGCCTTATTTCAGAGTTGTTTGTAAACAATTTCATTTAGTGAGTGCTTGTTTTTTTTTTTTTTCTTTTGCCAGTCTTTCCAGGCTCAGACTCTAGAAAGGATAGCTTATTTAGTATATTTCATTGACCAGGGGCCATGGTTATGTTATACATTTGATGCAAATGGGGGATTGGCTATTAACTGTATCATGAAATAATTTGTTGAAATAATTAACAGCGTTATCCAGTGACAGTGTTTTTACTCGGGTCCAATTGTGAGCTTTTAAGGTATTTATAGGTATATTTTGGTTGAAGTTGTCAAGGCTTCTGGATGTTCTATAGGGGTGGGTTCTGGGGATATGAATGTGTGTTCTATGGGTAAAGGCTGGTAGGTGGTCACTTAAGGGATTAGGGATGGTACCTCTATTGGAGTATGTATGAGGGCGAGGAACTAGGATCCAGTTTACAGTTAATTTTGTTTGGGTAGTTGGAGCACATGTAGGACTTTTAATAAGCTGTGTAAAACTGTGCAGGTTAATACTATTGGTAGGGGAGTTAGAGATTATGTTTTGCAAATTAATGGTTGTGTCATTAAGAATAATAGTTTCATAGAAAATATTGTGGTTAGCTGAGGATAGAAAATCTTGCAAGATAGGGATATTCTGGCCTGGGGGGAAATATAGTACAGTGATACATAATTGTTTATTACCATTAATATGAAGGTTTGTAAGTAGTAATTCCATGCTGCCAAAAGTAGTGACTGGTTTTTGACAAACAGTAATAGTATATGCATCATGATAAATTAATGCTACGCCCCCTCCTTTTTTGTGGAGTCTATAATTACGAAGGATATTGTAATCAGGTGGCAGAACTTCAGTGTCAGATATGTGTGGTTTTAACCAGCTTTCTGTTATGCCACAATATCTGGGGTGTATTGAGAGAGCCAGCCTTGGAATTCAGTGATTTTATTATACATAATATGTGCATTTAGTGTTATTATATATAGGTCTTTGTTTGTGGGCTGTTGGGTGGATGATGGCAGGTTGTTGGGACCAGGGTTGGGATGAATAGCTCCACATTTAAATAATTTCAGGAGATGGAATATTACTATATTTATCTGGTGTGTTCTTGAAGGAGATTTAAGTAGGAAGTATGGAGCCAATTTAAATTTAGTATTGGTATGAGAGAATTTTACTTTGGTAGATGCAGGGTACTGCATGCAAATAGGAAGGATGAGATGTTAGAGTAGCTATTGCTATTAGTTATTACTGGAGTTGTTAGGATTGAAAATTTTGGAGGTAGTATATGTAAGAGGGTTTGGGGGGGTGTGTGACCTGGGATAGTATGAGGAGAGCAGTGGTGAGGGTGATTAAAAGGGTAGTGAGATGTTTGGTACTGGACATGTTATGTAGTGAGAAGTTACAGATTTAGTAAGTAGGTATTGAAGTAGTATTGTATGGCAAAATAGGAGAGTAGTGGGTGTTTCTGGTATGCTGAGAAATATACGGCGTGAGGAAGGGAAGGAGTGTTAGTGCTAAGAGGGCTTTTTACTGGTTGTTGAGGAGGAGGGGAAAAAGTTACTATCAGGGGTTTCTAGTAGATGTTGAGTAGGAAGGGGAGGAGTTACAGGATGTATAAATATAATGAAAAAGGGGTGGGTGGGAATGGCAGTAGGGAAGGGGAGCAGAGACAGCCCGAGCTAAATGGGGGCGAATGGAGTGGGATGAACCCAGACCTTGAGTGAGAGATAACCAGAAAAAAACATCAGGTGAGCTTGCTCTTGATGAAAATGTTTACTTCTCTAGGGAAATTACCTGTTTTTGTTTAGCTTCAAAGAAATATGCTGAATGCTAGTGGGAATGTAAACCGAAATAGAATAGCACAGAAAAAAAAAAAACTTGTCACAGCTTTAGAAAAAAACAAAAGGTATGGGGGGACCTTTACAGGGATGTAGGGTGGGGGTAGGCAGCTGTCTCACTTGGGGGAGTGTGGGCTTCTAGCATATGATTGATAGCTCAATACAGTTTAAATATTAGCAATTCCACTACTTAGTTGTAGTTTATGTAACTCTAATAAAGAACCTACATGGATTTTAATAGAAGTTCTTTTTTTAATGTGCCTCCTTCCATCCACTGTGATACTCGAGTGGCAGGTTGTCTGAAGTTACTTTTCTATCTGTTGCAGCGCTCGTGGAGGAGATAGAATGTACTATGTTATTATTTAGACAGGGACACGTTTTGGCCATACTTGTTCCTCTTTAAGTAGGGGAAAAGGTATTATGGATTTAGAAAAGGATGTTAGCAAATACATTTAGTGCAGCTGCCGGGTCTTGTAAGGTGTACAAGTGGGATCAGTCTATGGCTAGGAGCTGATTATCTAGTAATTACATTTTTTCTAAGGACTGGTCTTCCCATGATTATTTGTGGAGTTCCTGTTTCAGTTTTAAAAGTGGTGACAACAGGGCAGTAATCACTTAAGGAGTTAACTTGTAAGTCAATATTGGTACATCTCTGTTCTATGTTTCTAAGTATTAGGTCTAATGTAAAGTGGTTTCCTGAGTGCAGGTTTGGTCAGGTAGGCTATTTTACTAACTCTTCAAGTTCATGTGTATGAAGCATTTTGTTAAGTTTTCTGGATTCAAGCCCAGTGGCTTTGATACTGAAATCACCTAGTATTATGCAGCTTTTGTGAAAGTCATTCGGAAAAATATTGTCTATGGTGTAGGGGATAGAGGGAGTATATATACTGGTGCAATTAATATGTGTAGGTGGCCTCATTCTGAAGTCTGATAGTTGGATGAGAGAGTTTTTTTTTTAGTTCAGTTAACCAAAAAATGGGTAGATGTGAGCAAGGTATTGAAACTATGGACTAAAGCCCAGTATGTCATCTAGAGCAGTGTTTCTCAAATGTTACCAGCATCCCCGGGTGTGGTCCATGATTGCTTCAATGTAAGCTTAAATAAATCTGAAATGTTTTATATTGAAAACTTTAATTTGTCAGTATTTGTTTTATGCAGGATCATGCTAAAAGCAGATCAGTAATAGTCAAAGAATATGTGTATATAATAAAAAATCTGTAGTAAAATAATGTGTGTGTGTGTGTGTGTGTGTGTGTGTGTGTGTGTGTGTGTGTGTGTGTGTGTGTGTGTGTGTGTGTGTGTGTGTGTGTGTGTGTGTGTGTGAAGGAAAGTAGGAAAGTGTATTATGTGAGGTTGTGGGGGTAGGGGAGTCATCTGCTTTTATACAATTCAACAGTCCACATTTTGTTTTCTGTTATGGAGAGGTCCAAAGTACTTTTTTCATACCTAGGTAAGGTATCAAAAGGATAGATGGTAAAATTGTCAATACGTTATAAGACTCCCTCGATTTTCATATCTATTTCAGATCTATTAACTTCTTAAAGATTGGCTGCCTTTCTGATGGAGCACAACCATCTAAACTTGCCACTCTTACTGTCACACTATCAGAACCAGTCCCTCTACTTCTCTGAGTACTGTTCCCATATCCCTTAAAAACATTTCAATTTTCCAGTTTTCTTTTTCATTGTCATCAACCCCCCCTCTTCTCCTCACTTGAATACACCCTGCATTTCCTTTATTCACTTACTCCATTTAAATGATCTCATCAACTTAATCCTAACTATTTTTCTAATATAGTGCCTTACTGCTTTCTTAGCAGTGGTAGCTACCACTAACTCTCCCTAGCTCATCCACTGACCATCTTAACAGATACTTATGAAAACTGAACCTCCACCCTGTCATCTCTACTTCACCAAGACATGTATCACTCTACCATCTCCTTTCCTTATAACCCTGTCTATGCATAACCTATACTCTTGCATAACTTTCTCACCTCATTACAAAGACCACCACATATGCAAAGAATCGCCCTTTAGCCTGCTACACCTCCAGTAAGAAGCTTCTTTTCATTATCCTTCATCTGGGACTTTCCTAACTGTTATATGGCAGCTGCTTACATTTCTTAACTGCTGATCGTACACTGAACAGACCAGCTTCACTTTAATGACTGTGGCTCATCCATCCTCTTAGTATGAATGCCTTTTTCATTCATCTTTCACCTTAACCCATCTGGCCACAATCTTGTCAATTATTTTTCACGTTTTCATTCTTCTACATCAGTAGATATGGTCCTAATTCTACCTTCCACATCACTAGATACGGTCCTAATTCTAGCTGCTAAATCACTAGATATGGTCCTAATTCTACCTGGTACATCACTATATATGGTCCTAATTCTACCTGCTACATCAGTAGATATGGTCCTAATTCTACCTTCTATATCACTAGATATGGTCCTAATTCTATCTGCTACATCTACCTGCTACATCACTTGATATGGTCCTAATTCTACCTGCTACATCACTTGATATGGTCCTAATTTTACCTGCTACATCAGCAGATATGGTCCTAATTCTACCTGCTACATCAGTAGATATGGTCCTAATTCTACCTGCTACATCAGTAGATACAGTCCTAATTCTAGCTACTACATCAGTAGATATGGTCCTGATTCTACCTGCTACATCACTAGATATGGTCCTAATTCTACCTGCTACATCACTAGATATGGTCCTAATTCTACCTGCTACATCACTTGATATGGTCCTATTTCTACCTGCTACATCACTTGATATGTCCCTAATTCTACCTGTTACATCACTAGACATGGTCCTAATTCTACCTTCCACATCACTAGATAGGGTTCTAATTCTAGCAGCTACATCACTAGATATGGTCCTAATTCTACCTGCTACATCACTAGAGATGGTCCTAATTCTACCTGCTACATCACTAGATATGGTCCTAATTCTACCTGCTACATCACTAGATATGGTCCTAATTTTCCCTTCTACATCACTAGATATGGTCCTAATTCTACCTTCTACATCACTAGATATGGTCCTAATTCTACCTGATATATCACCTGATATGGTACTAATTCTAGCTGATAAATCACTAGATATGGTCCTAATTCTGCCTGCCACATCACTTGATATTTTCCTAATTCTACCTGCTACATCACTAGATATGGTCCTAATTCTACCTAGTACATCACTAGATATGGTCCTAATTCTACCTTCTACATCACTAGATATGGTCCTAATTCTACCTTCTACATCACTAGATATGGTCCTAATTCTAGCTACTACATCAGTAGATATGGTCCTGATTCTACCTGCTACATCACTAGATATGGTCCTAATTCTACCTGCTACATCACTAGATATGGTCCTAATTCTACCTGCTACATCACTTGATATGGTCCTATTTCTACCTGCTACATCACTTGATATGTTCCTAATTCTACCTGTTACATCACTAGACATGGTCCTAATTCTACCTTCCACATCACTAGATAGGGTTCTAATTCTAGCAGCTACATCACTAGATATGGTCCTAATTCTACCTGCTACATCACTAGATATGGTCCTAATTCTACCTGCTACATCACTAGATATGGTCCTAATTTTCCCTTCTACATCACTAGATATGGTCCTAATTCTACGTTCTACATCACTAGATAAGGTCCTAATTCTACCTGATATATCACCTGATATGGTACTAATTTTAGCTGATAAATCACTAGATATGGTCCTAATTCTACCTGCTATATCACTTGATATGCTCCTAATTCTACCTGTTACATCACTTGATATGGTCCTAACTCTAGCTGATAAATCACTAGATATGGTCCTAATTCTACCTGCTACATCACTTGATATTTTCCTAATTCTACCTGCTACATCACTAGATATGGTCCTAATTCTACCTAGTACATCACTAGATATGGTCCTAATTCTACCTTCTACATCAGTAGATATGGTCCTAATTCTACCTTCTACATCACTAGATATGGTCCTAATTCTACCTTCTACATCACTAGATATGGTCCTAATTCTACCTTCTACATCACTAGATATGGTCCTAATTCTACCTTCTACATCAGTAGATATGGTCCTAATTCTACCTTCTACATCGCTAGATATGGTCCTAATTCTACCTTCTACATCACTAGATATGGTCCTAATTCTACCTAGTACATCACTAGATATGGTCCTAATTCTACCTTCTACATCAGTAGATATGGTCCTAATTCTACCTAGTACATCACTAGATATGGTCCTAAGTCTACCTTCTACATCACTAGATATGGTCCTAATTCTACCTAGTACATCACTAGATATGGTCCTAATTCTACCTTCTACATCACTAGATATGGTCCTAATTCTACCTAGTACATCACTAGATGTGGTCCTAATTCTACCTTCTACATCAGTAGATATGGTCCTAATTCTACCTTCTACATCACTAGATATGGTCCTAAGTCTACCTTCTACATCACTAGATATGGTCCTAATTCTACCTTCTACATCACTAGATATGGTCCTAATTCTACCTTCTACATCAGTAGATATGGTCCTAATTCTACCTTCTACATCACTAGATATGGTCCTAATTCTACCTAGTACATCACTAGATATGGTCCTAATTCTACCTTCTACATCAGTAGATATGGTCATAATTCTACCTGCTACATCACTAGATGTGGTCATACTTCTACTTTTCAGATAACTAATCAGACTTCCTTATGAAAAGGGGATTGAGACTTCCAGACTGCTGTTATTTCCTACAGCTGATAACTCTCTTCTCACTTTCCTAACCACTGCATGATATGTTAACTAAACTCCCACCTCCAAATGAAATGTATTATTCATTCTTGAAATTCCTCAAAGTCACTTTCTTTCCCATCCTTGCATGGATCTGAATGCATTTCACTGCCCATTTACAAATCTTTTCTTATTATGCACCACCCTTTATCTTCCCAAAAATGTAACCTGTTTAATTCCAACAACCCTACATTAATTAGCACTGACCCCCGACGTAGCCATAATATCTCAACACCCTTTCTCCTCTCCTCTCTTCTCTTCTCCTCTCTTCTCTTCTCTTCTCTTCTCTTCTCACTTCATCGAGCTCAAAGATGTGTCCGCTAAGCCAAACTTTTTTTGAATTACAATAATGGGAGATCATAACTTTAAACATCAGTTATACTCTGTAGGTTACACATATTACATCAATTCTGATTTATTCAAAATTCACTTTGCAACATTAGACTGAAACGTCTGGTTTGATTCTTGGCTGGAGTGCCTTCTGTGTGAAGTCTGCATGTCCTCCTCATGTTTGTGTGAGTTTCCTCCCACAATATAAAGATGTGACTAGAGTGTTTCCCCCTGGGCCTCCACTGAAAATTGGTTTGTTCTAAGTCAGACTTTCCCAGTAAACAAATGTTAAGTAAATAAAAAAATCATAATACAGGATTAATTCTGCATCTTTTTCTAGTTTCCCCCCTCCATGCCTGCCTCAGCTATAAGCCTGGCACCCATTTTCTATTCTTATAGGAGTTTGTCCAAGACTGTAGGTGATGAAGGGGGTTTAGTAACTATCTTTTAATGTGATCACAATTAGACATTTAAAGTGTACACTGTCATTAAGGTGCCCAGAGTTGTCAGGTATGGTGGGAATCTGTGAATGAAAGTGGCTGACCCCTGTTTTTATTTGAGCAAAGTTAAATAATTAATGACCTGATATCACAGAGGCAATGTCATTTTGTGTATATATATGTGTGTGTGTGTGTGTGTGTGTGTGTGTGTGTGTGTGTGTGTGTGTGTGTGTGTGTGTGTGTGTGTGTGTGTGTGTTTGTGTGTGGTATACCTCAAAACTGATTTTCACAGAATGTCCAGATTTTAGCCCCATATTTTGGATTTGTTCCTCATGAAATTTGTGATTTTCTGGCAAATCACTGAGGATTGATGTCACTAAATAATAATATACATTTAAGTCTCAGACTTCATATACTTCAGAAATTGTATGATAACACAAAACCTATTCCTCTAGCAACTTTCTAAGTTTATAATTTCAGAATTTAAAATCTGTTCATATTTTTGGGCTTTTGTCTCCCCATTATTTTTGGCTTTGTCCAGCTTTCCTGTGCTAAGAATTTGAGATATATGGTGCATGTGTGTGTGTGTGTGTGTGTGTGTGTGTGTGTGTGTGTGTGTGTGTGTGTGTGTGTGTGTGTGTGTGTGTGTGTGTGTGTGCATATATATGGGTCTACTTCAGTATACCAAATTTACACTTACCCGAATTGCAGATTCTGGAGATGAGAACAACGAACGTGCAATAAACTGAACCTGAACATTACCAATTTTTGGCCAACATGGGAAAATATGCCCTTTTCCCACTGTAATTTGCCGGAGTTGATATATTTGGTGGGTTTAACACACTTTGGTGTGTTATTTTGTTAAATGTTGGCCAAGTGTCTTCTTTCCCTGTAATAAAAACTTTGGTAATGTAATTGTTCGGTTTATTGAAATTTTGGCGTTGTCATCTCAGTAATCTTCAGCTTGGGTAAGTTTAAATTCAGTCTGCAAGAGTAGACCCATGTGTGTGTGTGTGTGTGTGTGTGTGTGTGTGTGTGTGTGTGTGTGTGTGTGTGTGTGTGTGTGTGTGTGTGTGTGTGTGTGTGTGTGTGTGTGTGTGTGTGTGTGTGTGTGTGTGTGTGTGTGTGTTATGTGTGGAGGTGGCCTTCTATGTCACCTCTTCATAGTCATAGTAGATTTACCCTATCAGAACAGACATGTTTGACAGTCTGACATATCATGTCTGACAGTGGCTAAAAAAGGCTTAAACTACTGTCTGTGATATTTTATACAAATGGTGAAGACACAAGCCACATTTTCTTTTGCTGGAATTTTATTAAAATTTCACAGCATCCATACTGCAAATGCATTTAGATTGATTTTACAACAAATAAGCATATTTTCCTTTTTCTTCTACAGGTAAATGCATACCAAATAAAATCATAAATATATTGACAAAGTCTGAAATATGGCATTCTATTTGTTTTCTGTTTTTGGTAGTCTTATCCTAGTTTATCACTACATCAGAGATAACATAAGTAAGCATCATGCCACAATTTCACTGAAAAATTTACTAGAAAATTAAACCCAGTTTCAAACACATGGACGTGTTCCTAGGTAATATCAGTATGCTTACATTGTCTTTTGGATGGTCTATTTTGGCTGTTTGTTTTATAAGAAACTTATCCATGTGTGTTTATTGTCAGTGTCAATAAACGTGAATCAAATCATTAGTGTGTCCTAAAAAATCACAGCTACAGATGCTTACATCTATGAAAAAGTGGCACGTCTGATATTTAAATGCTATAGCAAAAACATTTTTAATGAGTGCCATGACCACATTTTAAATGCTGCTTTCTCCTTACCTGCTGCATTGTTTACTGCTGTAATATATTATATAAAGCTGATTATAGAATGAGACCTCCTTTGTATTCAAAAATAAGCACAGATTGGCTGGACAGTACAAAGTGTCCATGGTAAATCATGCATTGCCTACTAGCTCAAGTCCAGTTACAACAGCCAAATACTATATCTAAGAAAAACACAAGTATGCCCTCAAAAAGTCACAAAAGCCCTACATGCTGCACACTCATTGCACACTTGTGTCTTCCACATCTTGTATTGTCAGTGTTATAGTTTTTACTGAGCAACTTATTGAAAACTAATAGGACCAAAACAGCAAGAATGGGAGACATAGCTATACACTGAGGAAGTGAACAGCTTCCAGATTTACTGATGTACTATGTACATACCCCATATGCATGTGCAATATATTATTCAGATGTCTGGTAGGTGAGACAAGATGGAAAAAAAAGCTAAAGTTAGCTAAAGAAGCTTCCAGAGACACTGAATTTCATTCAGTTTTTTCACTTGTGTGAATTCTGAATGACAATAAAGTTTACATTGACATTGACTAAAGTCTAGTCATAAAAATAGCATTATTTTGAAATGGTAAGCAATTCCTTTGCTTAAATAATGCCATGATATAATAACAATACTCTGCTCCGGTGTATGAGTACTGCACAGTTTATCTATGGTTGTGTTTTGTTTGATCACTTCAGCTTTGCCCTCTTGACCAAACCACACCAACTTTTAGTAGATCCTGCATTTCTCAGACCTGGTCATGGGTTATTGCTGAAATATCAATGTATCCTTTACAAAACATTTAGGAATATACTGCATACATACTGGCATTCATAGGAAGAGTCAGCCTGATAAACATAATGTCCAATGGGGCGGTTTAATAAGTGCCTAATGTCCATCTCACAAATTATTTCAAACACGTTTAACGTAGGATGTAACCCAGGGTTAAAGGTGCTTGGCAGTCTAAGATCATTGCTATTACTACTCAGAGATGTAGACCCAAGAAAAATATGGCTTTTTTCTTCTTTATTGATTATCTTAATGGTACTACTGAGTTTTTGGCTTTTTCATACCAATTGAGGGAGACAAGTGTAGCATACAAAGGTGATTTATTGACCAAGGACCTGGAAAGGAGTTGTTTAAAATTCACTATTTATAGGAAGAGAACATATTTTAAAAAGTTTGTGCACTATACTAGTAACCATCTTTTTCATGTTAAGAAAGCAGTTATTAAAGGCCACATGGTGTGAGCTGTGGGAATGGTGCTCTTGTAGATGAGTACATGGAAGAATCTCAGTTTGTAGGGTGGATGATTCTTAATATAGATTATTCCAGTACTTTAGTAGAATCAATAACATCTGAGTTTGTGTATAAAAGAACATCTGGCTTATATGTTCCCCTGTTAAGAGGATCCCCAGAGATGTATTTGAGTTCTTATATTGAGCAAAGGCTAGGGTTGGATGAGATTATTGAGGTTTCAAACATTAATATCTCTCCCTCTGTACAAGGTGGGGGTGGCCCCAAATTTATTCACAACAATGAAGGTCCAATGGGTAGTGGAAAAATTGAAAGTAATGCATTTATTACTGTTTATACCAATGACAGTAGGAATATTTTGGAAACTCTCCATAAAAACTGGGAGCTAATTTCAGCAGATAGGGAAGCATGTGGTATATTGGGACCTTGCCCCAAAATAATATACAGAACAGACAGGAACTTGAAAGATTGGTGTGATACCTTAATTCAAAGTAGGAAAAGACATAAAGGCAAAATGAGGAAATGTGACACCTGTAATTAATATAAATATGTTTTAGAATGTAATCAACTTACAGGTTTATATTTTTGGTCACTACAGTTGCTATAATAAGGTCGTGGTATATGCTGCTATGTGTTAGAATTGTTCTGCCTACCATGTAGGCAAAACTGAACATAAGTTAAAGCAGCGTATTTATGAACACACCTATGATATTAAAAGGTGCAAAACCACAAATGCCCTTTTTAAACATGTTAATCAATTTAAGGACCATGTTTTTGGCTTTGTGGTATCAGAGCAAGTTAAGAAGAATCCTAGGGGGGTACATGGAATATTTTACTTGAACAAAGATAATACTGGTGGCAGGTATATCTTAACACTTCAGTACCTCCTAGAATTAATGATCTTGTTTCTCTTTCATGTGTTTTAAAAATGAAAGTTTTTAATATTAATAGATGAATAGGGATGATTCATGTATTTTAGACACTAGCATGTGTTGTATAATGTATGGTTAGGAAGGTTGTTTGGGTAGCTGTTGGGGTAAAAGTTTAGGAAAGTGAAATGAAACTTTAAATGGTTGATATTTGCTACAATGCTTTTAATATAAAAGGGTCACATAATTGCATTAATGTGTCTGATGAAGGCCTGATTTACCGGAAGAAAGCACTTATCATCATAATAAAGGCTGGTGATTTTTTTTTATTCCTTGAGCTGCTCAGTTTTTTGTTTCTTACAAGTTTTGGTTCGATTCTTGGTGGTTGGTTGTGTATGGATAGCACCAGACAGAGATAGCCGAAAACATCTGACCCATAACTGCAGTAACATCAAGGTAATTGTGAAACCTGCAGTATAAGAGCAAATTGGTAAGAAGATAAACTATCTGCATACTGTCAATCTCATACCTATTCACTCTGTGCATCAGACATATATGCAACCCTAAGTCAAACCCAAATGGTCAAAGCCCATGGCACAGTAGATGTTCCATCACAGATACTGGCCAATTCATTATGCCACTCATCCTATCCAGTGAATCACCTACATGGTTGAGGCAGTCACACAATAGCAAATGATAGCACAATACTGTGATATAACCATGCTAACTTGAAAAGCACAGCAAGAACTGACATGTGTGCAGTATACCAGCAGTGAATTTTTAAAATTGCATTCAAAGCAAAATTATTTTTCCATTGCATGTTGAAATACATTCAAAATCTGAACATGTAAGCAGTTTGTGAAGTGAACAAACACATTTTATAAAATAGTGTAGTAATTTGTAGAACAATCTCCTCCAAGTAACTAGCAATAGTAATGGTCTGTCTGTATCCAATCAGTCTCCAGTCCTTCCAGTTCCACACCTACACCATTACCTTTATACATGTAGATTCCGCCTTTTGAGCACTGTGAAGATACAAATGATGTGTGAAATCAGCATTCCTGAATAATAAAAAAATCACTTGGTGTAGGGAATGTAAGCATGGTTTAAGTAGCTACATGATTGCATGCACTTGCCATAGGACTAGATGGGGGAGCAATGACAATTGTTAGCTGCTAATGGCTTGAAGTGCTCTGACTGCAATGATGACAATAAGCAATATTGAAGTGACTCCTCTCTGAAGTATTTCATCATGCAGAAAAGCCTTAAAAAGTGTAAGTACCTTGAGACCTATTTGAACAACCTTAACAAATCTGATATCCTTGTACTAAGCGCACTAAGTATACTAAGTCACCTCTTACATATTTCTGTATACAGCTCTGTGATTTCTGTGCACATTGTCCTCAGAACACTTTTCTTGACTGGTAGCCCATGCATTGTAGTTGTCCGTGCCATTTACCCTCCCCTTTTACTTATTTCTATATTTATATGTTTGTTTATGTAAACTAATTCCCTGCCTGTGTAAAGCATGCATTATTTGCTTTATGTAGATTTTCATGTTAAGCGTGCAAGCATGCTTAACAGGTTTGCCCATAGGCAGGCTTGTTTGTTTACTGTGTGTGTTCATGTTGCTCAACACAGTTTCCTGGCCATGCACACTGTTTCTGGTCATGAAAACTTGTTCTTATTCATGTGAGTATGATGAGCAACATGCATATGCAATTAGTACTGCGGCTCCTCGTTAACATGGAAACATCATGTAGGCTTAATGTAAAGCCTCCCCGATTGTTCATGAATCAGCTTATCTTTATTTACAATAAATTATTCAGTGCCATGTTGGCACATTATACTGCAGACCAGCTTGCTGAAAAATACTGCCAGTTGCTAGTTTTTGGGTACCTCCAGATTATACATCACAACAATATCTACACTTAAAGGTTCACACATACTGTTGTGATTTTTATAGCTTTGAAGTTGAGATTTTCTGCATGTGGCATATCAAAGAATGATCACTTTTTTATTTTGATTATAGTGAGACAGGGGATCAATATTTAAATGTAAATACCTCCAGAATGCTGCAAGATATTACTTTGAAAATTTCAAGAAAATGATAATTACTCGTGCCAGGGATCCCTAACATTTGCTTAGCAAAGTCTTACAAGAAGATAAAGGTAGATTTATTTAAGCTTTCTAACAATGTGATGATGAACATTTTAAAACCTGTATGAGTAAACATGTAAAAAAGTCTACTTTATAGGTTACATACAATACGTTTCTTAAATACCTTAGTATTCTTTATACATCTACCAACTTTTCTTACCTCTCACCATCTGTTTTCTACTCCACAATTAATTATAATCTATTACATAAAGAAAAAAAAACTGAACATGTGTTCACCCATACTAATTAGTTTCTACAGCCACTAAACTATCTCACTTCCACTTTTTGTAAGGTAACCTCTCATCTCACAAATCAAGCTATCACTATGGGTACTTATAAATCATGATCTCCCAGTTCATCTTTACTTACTGTGCTGCCTGATTCTTAGATTCTGTAATTTCATCTCTGTCTGTTTTTACTGTATAAAATAACAGTAAGCATTGAATTATTATGTAGTTAATTCTAAATTCAGTTATAAAGGTCTTGGAACTATATCCAAATGAGCTTAGTTTTACTATATCTACTATCTCTCCTTGTATTCCATTTACCTAACTCTTCCTCTTCTCATCTATCCCTCCTCCATCTTTTATTCTAAGTCCTCCTTCATTTTCTATTCCCTGACACACACATACACACACAAACACACACACACCTACAAAACTACTGTGTACATATACATTCAGATATTCAGGTTATCTACCCACCCATAAACCTTTTTGTACAGATAAAGTTGGGATGTCACATCAACAGTGATCAAATTCTAGTGCCAATGTTCACACCATTAGGTGTTTAGCCCTCTACACACACACACACACACACACACACACACACACACACACACACACACACACACACACACACACACACACACACACACACAGATACTCGTGCACACACATACTCGTACACACACACACAAAAACACATGCCCACATATTCACACCTAAGACTGGTCCACCTATTCCATGTCTTTGGGGTGTGGGAGAAAACCAGAGCACCTGGAGAAGACCGACATAATTACAGGGGAAAAAAAATGCAGACTCTACACAGGAAGCACCACAGATGAGAACTGAAATGGAGAACTTCTTGTTCTGAAGTGACAATGCTACCACCTGTGCCACAGTGCCCCCTTTAATTTTCTGTATACCTTTTATAAATAATCTGCCACCTATGTTCTATCATACTATTTGCTCCCTCTCAGATCAATTTGCCTTAGTCCCCTTCCCAGCTTTATAACTCCCCTCTTCTCAGGGTATGTAGTGTATGTCCCTCTTAAGAAACAGCTTAACCATTATTTGATGACTTCTGTTTTAACTTTCCATACTCTAAGTCAGTGTTCATAGTCTAGATGCTTTTGTAATGTGTTTTATAAAAACACTATGTGCTATTTGTTAGAAAAGATTCCTCATTTTATTCTACTACATGTCATGCTTTTCTATTTTATTTTATGTTTTAATTGTTTTGACCTGTATTTTTTTAAGAAGATTCTCTTCCTTCTGTGCTGCTCTGTACTTGTACATTGCAGGCTTGAAAATATATGAATCATTTATTTAAACACCTTAAAAAAACAAATATCGTAATATATAATGACCTTTTAAGGATTGCCCACAGTGCATACACATATTGTTTTCACTACAAAATAATGTATCAATGCATTTTTTGATTGAATGTTTGTGTTTATTTTAATTACTTATTTGTTTACCCGGTTTGATGGATTACTCCCTCAAAGACATTACCTGCTATTCACACTAATAAGGGATAGTTTGGCAAGAACTCAGTGGCAATTTCCTTACTTTTCTTCTTGGAAATTTGAAGACGGAGTTAATAAAATGTACTTTTTGTGTCACTTGGGGCTCCAGGTTAAATGGTGTTGAATGGAGAGCACTTTATAAATGAGATGATGAAATATTAGTGTCCTAAGGGGTGAGAGAACTCTGTTAAATGTTATAAAGGTCCTAAGGGGGTGAAACAACTCTGTTAAATGTTATAAAGGTCCTAAGGAGTGAAACAACTCTGTTACATGTTATAAAGGTCCTAAGGGGTGAAACAACTCTGTTAAATGTTATAAAGGTCCTAAGGGGTGAAACAACTCTGTTAAGTGTTATAAAGGTCCTAAGGGGTGAAACAACTCTGTTAAATGTTATAAAGGTCCTAAGGGGTAAAACAACTCTGTTAAATGTTATAAAGGTCCGAAGGGGTGAGACAACTCTGTTAAATGTTATAAAAAAGTATACTGGATTTGTAGAGAAAGCAGATAAAAGACTAGGAATATTTGACAAACAAAGTTTAATATATAAAAACCAAACACAAACAAGGTAATGATCAGTAGTACGTAGTCTCTGGATACGATTTCCAAAAATATTCGCCACAAACACATCCAAAGAACTACTCAACGGCTATGTGTAAAAATAGTAGATTTATTGGTGAGCGCTTTCGTGGTGTTGAAACACCACTTCTTCAAACCTAATAACAATTATATTATACAATGCCTACCCTAAAAACGTGCACGCTGATTGGCCAGCCCAACCAGCGTGCCCGTTGTAAATCCCTCAATATACTAACGGAAAAAGGTCCGGTCACCCGGACTTTTTCCGTTAATATGCTACTGTGTCGCTATGTTAAAAGAGTTTAACATAGCGACACAGATTTAAAAAGCAACGGAGATCTCCGTTGCTTTTAAAGCTGTCTCGCTATGTTAAACTCCTTTAACATAGCGACATAGTAAGCAAGCGGAGATCTTGCGATCTCCGTTGCTTTTAAACTTATCTCGCTATGTTAAATGAGTTTAACATGGCGAGACAGCTTTAAAATAAGCAACGGAGATCTCCGTTGCTTATTTTAAAGCTGTCTCGCCATGTTAAACCCATTTAACATAGCGAGATAAGCAACGGAGAACTTGCGTTCTCCGTTGCTTTGCCCACAACTCTGATGTACTGCGTAGGCATGCAGTACATCAGAACTGCCGCGGAACACCAGACAGGTGCGGAAGGGCAGCAAAGAGGCATTATACAATGCCATTATTTAAGAAAAGTAATTATTTCTTTTCTTAAATAATGGCATTGTATAATTGCAATAACCCACTTCTGTGTGTGGGTAATGCTGGATTTACCCACGGTTGTCTTTGTTTGGTTCCTCGGGCTTCACCCTCGGGACCAAACCACGCCAACCGTGGGTAAATCCAGCATTACCCAAGCGTCAGGTTATTGCTATACTGCACTCTGCTTAAATACCACTCAATCACTGACACACCCAAAACCTTTCACATGTCATCATTCAGCTATGTGCTAGTTAAACTCATATTGCCTAAAAGCAGTATTATACTCAATAGTCATATAAACATAGACATAAAAATAATAATCATAATGATTAACACAAAATAAAAATAAAAATAAAAATAAATATAAAAACTGAAAACAAATCACAATAAATACATATACAATATGCAGCATCTTTAAAAACATACAAAAATACAGAAAACATCATTCATATGTAGCATAGAATAAGATAGATGTATAAAGGCAGAACTCCCTGTAAAGGTAATGCTAACAAGCCTGCTGAAAAATATAGCATCATATTCAACACAGAATGTTATTGTCATAAATATTATATAGTCCTGTACAGGAATATAAAACAGCAGGTTTACTTATATAACGGTCTGGACTTTAATATGGGTTTAAGGGGTACCTTATCATTCAACCCCCTCCCCTTGTCTGCTCGAAGCCTCAATATCCACCTGCTCTCTGATGTCTCAGTTAAATTCACTATATCACAACCTTGTTCATTACCATGTACCATCTCTATCACCTGAAACCTAAAACTATGACTGGTATCAGTTTTTTCAACATGCCTTGCCAATGCATTAGTGTTGTCTTTGTTTCTAATTTTCAATAAATGCTCTCTGATTCTATATCTCAGCTTTCTATTGGTCTTATCCACATAGTAAGCAGAGCATCTATTGCATACAGCCAAATAAACAATGTTGATACTATTGCAGTTTGCCTTTACCTTGAAAGAAAAGTCTCTCCTAAGGTCAGGATGTGAAAACACATTACTTGTGTCGATATATTGACATTGATTGCAGTTCAAACATGGGACTGTCCCAAACTTATTATAATGTTCAAACTCTTGTTTACCCTTGGAGTAACACAACATTTGTTTCAAAGATTTCTTGTTCTTATACAGAAACAATGGTCTATTGCCCACTATGGGTCCTATCTGAGGATCCTGCGTGAGTATTGGCCAATATTTCCGAATTACATCAGAAACTAATCTGACATCACTGGAATATTCAACTGGCACTCTCACATGCCTCTTCTTAGATTTTCCACCTTTCGCATGCTCAACATTGTTGACTACTTCCCTCTCAGAGAAATAAGGTTTCCCTCTATCACTCCTAAGCTCCCCAACATTAAAAACTACATCGGAGACTTCCACTTTGTTGTACCCTCTGTTAACAAACCTCTCTTCTAATACCTCCATCTCGGTGTTAAATCTCACTTCCTCTGTAGTTAACCTTGAGGTTCTTAATGCCTGTCCCTTAACCACATTACTAAAAACATGGTGGGGATGCATACTGGTTCTATGCAATAGGTGGTTCCTGTGACATTCTTTCCTGTGTATCTTGGTGGAAAGTGTCCCTTTATCATCCCAGTATACACATATATCAAAAATACTCATTTCATCATACAAGAAACTGGCCTCAAATTCAAGGAAGCTTGTGGTGCTATTTATAAATTCACAGAAATTGTTCAATTTTGTTAAGTCACCATTCCATAAGATGAAGAGATCATCTGCAAAGCATTTGTAAAAGATAATCTGACTCCACCTATTATTCAACAATACAAACTGTTGCTCCCAACTAGCCATTCCTAAGTTGGCGTAGCTGTTGGCACAAGATGTGCCCATAGCTACGCCTTCTTTTTGTAAGTATATCTTATGTTGATACTTCAGTGCATTATTGTCCAAAATAATTGACATCAACTGGGTAAGTAAATCAATTTGTCTCCCATCATAGGTCTGATCTACAAGTAAATAATCTCTCAGCATCTCAACACCCTGTCCATTAGGGATACGTGTAAACAAAGACTTTACGTCTAAAGTGACAAAAATCACTTTACCCTGCAATAATAAGACAGTCTTGTTAAATCTAAATAGATCTTCCAGAAACTGTTTGGAATCTCTTAAAATGTTCAAATTTTTATTGACCACTGGTCTCAACTTCTTCTCCACATAAATAGAGCTGAGTTCTGTGATCCAATTTCTCTCAGAGATTATAGGCCTCAGCAGGGGGTGAGCTGCATTTTTATGAATCTTAGGTAAGCCATTTATCACCGGTACCATAGGTTTCTCTACTTTGAAATAATCATATAAATCTAAATCAATAATATGTTCTAACATCATATCATAAAAGAGATGTTCTACCTTGGTAATCAATTTCCTTACTTCAGTGAAACTACTCTCACTGTACACATTATGGTCTGATAGCATTTGATACATGGTATCATTATAGTAATCAGTATCCATGATTACTATTGGGCCCCACTTATCTGCTGGCTTAATAACAATCTCTCCATCCTGTTGTAATTTAGTTAGAGCTTCCTCCTCTGACTTACTCATATTAAAAAAAACCTCCCTTACTCTGTCCATTAAGCCTGTCAAATAACTCTGCTTCACATAACAGTGAAAATGCTTCAACCGTTGTATTAGTGGGTGGTATAAAGGTTAATATATGAATTTGCTATGAAAACTAGACTGCTTAGATGTAACAAAAGATAAAAAATATGAAAAACTGAATATTATTGAAGTCTAGTGAAGATGTGTATTGTTCCTGGGTGGGAGCGTAAAAGACAGAGAGCAACCATATAATACAGGGAAACAGGTTATAAGCCTGGCACTTCACCCATGAATACCTTAGTTCTGATTTATGAGGGCTCAACAAATTAAATTCAGCTCATTTGAATTTCAGCCTAGTAAAACTTGTTTAAGTAAATGCTTATTACCAGGGGACAAACCCCTTGTAAGCCATATGTAGTAAGAAAGCTCCTCCCATCTCCTAAACATATATATATACCAACTTTGTGGTCATACAAATGTGAAGAAAACTGAAATTTGCAAAACAAAATTAATCACGGGAGTATGCACTTTGAAATCACACTGTCAGTAATTTTCTAGAGAATAAAAAGACCAGGGAGTTCAGCAGCATTGATTTGAACTTAAGGTTCATAGTTGCTAGGTTTATAGTAATATACAAGACTAGTAACCACCAGTTCCTTTATAAGCCTAGCCATGCAGTCGAACCCAATTGTGTCCCTATTTTATTAAGCAGACAGAATTTTGCCCAGCTGTAGGGGAAATAAAAAATGCTGCACCAGAGTGCACAAACAGACTACTTATTAAACAACTGAGTGCTTCCATTCCAAATCCAAAAAGGAACTTCCTCAGAATTAAAATAGCCAACACTAATCCACTTACTTTATAGCCAAAAAGATCTCTAACAATATAAACAAGCATTCTTAAAGAAACATTCTTAAAAGATAAACACACAACCAAAATATGGTGCGATCCTCAATACACCACTGCATAAGAAGCACTGTTAATGAAACCAGTTTCTCGAATTAAAAAAAAATATATATATAATATATATATATATATATATATATATATATCTTCTTTCTGAAATAAATATATTCTTTATAAAAATGAACAAGTGAGTTGAAAATAAACTATAATACATAATGAGCCAAAAAATACTAAGTTGAATAATTATTGCATATACTTAATATGCTATCAAAAAATATATATATGAAACATTATGAGTTAAAAGCTAAAAAATCTATTGGGGTGACTTGAACCATCAGGAGAATACTTATAGGTTCATAGGTTCATAGGTTCATACTAGGCTATCTGCCCTAGGGCATTTATAAGCCTAGCCAGAGTGTGTTTGGCTTTCGCCACCCATTTTAAATTTATTTTGCTATGCCCTTTTTCGAGGTTAGTATACTGTGCCTCTGTCTAACAGTGACACAGAAGTGATACCCGGGTTAAACCTACGATCTCCCATCCACTCATCAAGATTCCTCTTGAAGAGAGTCAATGAGGGACTCTGCCTAACCTGGACTGGGATTTTATTCCAGAGTGAAGGGAGCCTCTGGGTTATGAATCTGTCCCTCCAGCATGTCCTATTTATTTCAGTGCTGAGATTCAAGTCTCTTGAGCGCATAGCTCAATGGGATTTTGATTTTCTGAGGTGCAGCATGTCCATTAATTCCGGGTTGGACTTGTTGTTTATTTCAAAGTATCAGTTCTCATTTTCAGTATTGACTTGATGGATATATAATCATTGAGCCCTGGGGGAACAGTGGCATTCAACAATGTTTGCCAATAATATTCCTTTTTTTCCAGAAATGTCTTCCAGTCGCCACCCCTCTCAGGGTGATCAACTTTTTCCAAGATAACGAACTCAAACTTCTTAAAATCCTCACATAAAAAAGAGTGTTTAAAAGGGGCATTACAGGAATGTTTTCTTTGGATGGCATAATAATGCTGACAAATCCTTGTTCGTAAGGGGCTGTTAGTCTTGCCTATGTAAAAAGCAGGACAAGAAGCACAAAAGTCTCTATAAGCAACTCCTTTGGTGTTACAATCAAATCTACCTTTCATCAAATTAGGAAATCATAAACAGAAAAGCTGCTTACTTCCAAGATATATCTGCACTGTCTACATGCTCCACATCTTTTCATGCCCCAGCTCTTCATAATTGGCCCATCACAATGTTTCCTTAATTCCAAAATGGTTTTAAAATTTTTGTTATTCTTGTACACAAATCTCGTTTGTACCCCTAATTTGTTGGTAAGTTCTAGGGTCCCAAAAACGGTCGACCAGTGACTGATGATGGTGTTCTTAACTAAATTAATGTCAGTATTGTATTGTAAAACAAACAACTGCAATGGATTGCTAGGTGTCATGGCATTATAAATGTTACTCAGAATTTTATCACTCGTTGTAGGTATGTTCAACCACAACAAAGAACCACATCTCGAATTTCTGTTTTGTAAAACATATCCACTGATGTCATCCAACATATTCTGTGGGCATCCCCTGATCCTGAACAGATCACACAGTTTTTTAACTTCATCTTCAAACACCCTGCATCAGATACTAGTCTATTCAACCTTATTAACTGGCGCTTAAATAAATTTCTTTTCTGCCATATAGGATACTGACTGTTGAACTGCAGATACGCATTCGAAAGAGTGTGTTTCCTAAATATATTAGATTTGTATCTGAAATCATGCCAGTTTTTGTATAAATTAACATGAAGGAAATCAGTAGACTTGTTATCTGATTGGAAGGTGAAGTCAAGGAAATCAGTAGACTGGTTCAGGAAATTCATTAAAGATCTTAAGCCTCTGCCATTTTTTTTTTTTTGCCAGCTGTAGGGAAGCAGAAATGTCATGTGAGCCTTTATTTAGAAGTTTTCTCCCCCAAAAAATGTCTCATTAATTTAGAAATGAAGTATAAAGCTTATGATGAAAGTGTACATATTTCAGGGATAACTCATGGAAGGGTCATTGATGCATGTTTTTCTGCTCTGGAATTCTATCTGATACTTCTGGAAGATAGCTGCTAGAGAACTTGACAATGTTGAATGACATCTTTATCAAATTGCAGACCAGATATAGTCTATGCTTTGTAAAGAAATGTCCATTTACAGATATTGATAAGGTAGGTACTTACTATATGCAGCAGATATGGAAGGAGAGGTATGGTAATGTCATATTTAATGTCATTTATTATAAGAAAACTGAGATTAGAAATACAGAAGGTGTTAATGTTAATTTGTTTGAAAATTAAAGTTTTATAAAAATATGTTCTGGGGATCAGTTTTTTTATACTGTTGAATGAAAAAAGATTTAATTTGGAAATTACTATAATTAAAAGTATAAATGGTGATGTTTTAATACAAATAGGCTGCATTGTTTTTGTTAAGCACCATGAGAACTGTTATGTCCATCTGAGTTTATACCACTTCAGGCAGATGGGACCTTGGTTTAAACTTTCATTTGAATGGCAGCACACAGGAATGCAGGAGGTGCTTAGTTATCTACTTTGCAACAATATAGCCTCAAAACAGTTTAGGTTTCAACAGTATGAATTCTTGATGTTTAATTTATGATGGTTTGAGACCTAACACAACAGAGCTCGATAGTCTGCTGTAATCGCAATGCCTATTCAAGTACTTTACAGTTCCATTCAATATACCTCAAATGCAACTTCTCAACTCAGGTTGTCAGTCTTCTCAGGTCCCTTTGAAGGCTTGTAACCTCATCTTTCACTGCCAACTCTGTTTTAATGTCATCCATAAATATTTGGATCCTGTTTTTAATGCTGCCCATAACATTTGATACCTTGTTACCAAAGACCACTGATCAGAGGGCAGACATATGGATGCACAAAAAAATTCTCCTTCCATTTTTAAGATCCTTCTAGCTGTCAAAGTTTGCTTCCTGCTACCAAGCTACTGTTTGAACTATTATCAATGTCTCTCATTTTAATAGTTCTTAAGTGTATCTATTATTCTGCTGTAATAGAATGATTGAGAGCTTTTACTAAAGTCAAGATTCAGATGGATTCCTTTATCAAAGTGCAGCACAAATCAGTCACTAAACTGGACCAGAATGTACTGCCATGACATGTTTTCCATAGACTCATCTCGGCGGTAATTACATATAAGTTGTTGCACTTCAGGAAGCTAGCCCGCTTTTCCCTTCATTATCTTTTCCAACAGCTTCCTCATCATCAAGGTCAGACTTCTTGGTCTGTAGTTCCTGAGGTACTTTCTTGTTTCCTCCTTGAGGATTAGTACCACTATAGACATTCTGCAGTTTCTTAGAACCTGCCCATACTGAGTGAGCAACTGAAAAGTTCTACCGAGGTTTTTTTTAAGTTAGCATCCTGAAGGTATAATACCAAGATCTTGAACTACTTTGCTGCGTTTTCTCTCTACTTCTTATCTTACTTCATTAGTGTCTGTCAGTACCTTTTCTTTCTCTGTTTTTACTAAATAGTTGCTGTCTGTCTCATTTACTTTTCAGCTCTGCCTACCTAGATCCCTTGCTGACTCTCAGTGGTATGTAAATGTCCTAGTTGCAACAGTGACCTCTTCTGAATGCCTACAGTACTGTAAAGTCATTCATCAGCACTGATTTTTTTCTAAAGTTCCATCAATGTGAGGGGGAATAGACAGTGAGCAGATGAGAATTATAGTCAACAACATCAGGCAATTAGACTGCAGCATTTTGTATCATTAACAGAAGTTTTATTGGATGCTGATAAGTACTGACTTGATGACATCCAAGAACAGAGACTGGAGAAATTTCTCAGCAGTAAGGAAGCAAATATAAAAAAAGTGTGTCAATGTAATTCTCTATTTACTCAGAAAAATGAGCCAATTCAAGCAGGCAGAATACTTTGAAAAATCAGTATGTCACATATTATGTTTAAACATCAACAGACTTGCAAATCAACCTCCAGAACTTCATAAATCCATTTGCTGCCATATAAGACAGTCTCTTACTGCACTGAGTTAAATTTACAAAAGAGAGAAAATAAGGGAATGACTCATTACTTAAAAAAGTTTTTTAAATAAAATTTCTGTTCTGTACTGTTGAGCTAGTAGTGCATTAAATTTCACCATAAAAAGGAAATGAGACAAATTATGTCCTACAAAATGTGTCTTATGATCAAATTCAGATTGTCTCAAAGTAGGAGCAATTCAAATTTAATTAAAAGAAAGGGTAATATTTGAGGGATGATTCTTCTTTATCTTTTAGTAGGCATGGAATATTGTTGGGTGTTAATTTTTCTTTGGTGTTTTGTTTTGTAAATGTTTTTTTGTCTATGTTAAATCCATGTGAGTGTTAATACATAGTGAAATATTTTCTGTAATGACAGATTAATGTGAGTGTTATTACATAGTGAAGAATTTTGTACTGTGATATAAATATTTATGACAAAGCAGATGAATTGTTTTATTGCATTCTAAAATATTTTCAGTAAAGAGGCTATATAAAAAAAATCTGGACTGCAAAATATCTTTCTTTCATTTGGGTACTTGATCATTTCATTAGGAGTTAAAGAGTTACATTAAGTCTGCAAACTAATGCACATCATTATTTTTTTCCTAAAACTAGGCAGAATTGTAGAATACTAACCAATCAAAGCCAAAAACATTTTGTCCATCCATGTTTTTCTCCTGAAAGATCAATACGAGCTTCAGTTCTTCTTATACTGCTACTTGACAATGACATACATCAGTACCAAACAGCCCCACAGCCAGGTTTATGTCACTGTAAGGACTAGAAAGAAGACGGCATGTGACACGAGTGCAAAATATTATGGGGGAGTCAAACTGTCATCTTAAATAGGAAATGAAGAAGGAGAGAAGGAGGTACAGGCAGTAGAGTTTAAACAAAAAAGTCCTCCTTGGATCTGCAGTACTTCTTCATATTGGAAAGTATGCCACCTGTTTCAGTTGTCCAAAGTGAGACATAGAAGATGTTGTTTTTGATTAACACAGATGTGGAGGTAGGTTAGTGTGATCAAAGTATGTTGAACAAAAAGCCCCTATACCAGAAACACAAAACATATTTTAAATGAAAATCTACAAGCCTAGGCATAATTTCAGAAATCTAAAAATGTGTTTCAAGATTATTGCACTGATTGATACCTGAAATACTTAATAATAAAAAACAGAGAAACTAGTGATTGTAAAACTTCATTAATGAGCTCAGTCACAATAATTTTCAAAAATCATGAAAACCAGTTAGTGTTTCAAAGCAAAAAGCCTTTATTTGCCACAGACAAGCAGTCCTCAGTAACAAAAATCAGAAATATTTTACAATGTTAAACATATCAGCTTTTATACACTCAGAAGTAGGTGCAGAAAATATACATATTGTTTAATTTTTAACCAACCTATTCAAGGCAACCATTATTAACAGATCCGTAAAAAGTGCATTTTAGAACAGCAAATGCCTACCCCCATACAGTATTACTGATTAGGTCAAACTAAATCCTAAACACTACCTATCTATTTGCAACCAACATTCCCAAATCAGGTAGTAAGAAAATCATAACACACATATAAAAAATATTGACTTTTAACTAAAATTGCTTTTGGCTAACTAATACCATAAAGCCTTCATCAGGTCTATGTCAAGAACTAAAATCATATAAATACTATAGATTAGATACATAAGTAAAAAGAGTTAACTGGATAGATAAAAAGAAAAATACATAGCTATCTAACCATAAAAATCTAACTAGAACACTGTTTAAATATACATCTGTCTAATAATTCCTAATATGTATAAGTATGTATAAAAGCTGTTATTTATAGCTCAGAAAAAATGTTGTAGTTACAGCTCAGAAAAAATGTCAGAAAAAAATGTCAGTGCAATTAAAAAAAATGTCATGACAGTTTTCATGTTTACAGTCCCAAAAACATGCTGAGTCAATGAAAACCAGTAGAAAAAACACACAAAAACAGTGGATGAAGTAAACTAGTAATGTATAAAAGTGTGCAGGTGTGTGCATGAGCCAGTGGAAGAAGTAAACTAGTAATGTATAAATGTGTGCATGCTAAATAGGGGAATTATACCAATACTTTATAGTAATACTTCATAGTAATAGTGACATGAAAAAATATGTGTTTTGAATTAACTGTTTAAATCTCTGGAGTGATACAAGAGTGTATTAAATCTAATCAAAGCAGAAGACTGCATATATCTTGCAATCTCCCTTCATAAAAATTGCAGTCAAGCACATTGACTGCTAATGTAATGATGGACAAAAACATCAAGAGTCAGGCTTAGTGTTCAGAACTGTTATGTCATATATTGCTAGGATTTATTCTTGCTAGGCTACTTCAATATATATTAAAAAAATCAAGCTTCTCACTAAAAACAGTCACCTGTGCAAACTGTCACTGATATATGAAAGTGTATACCAACTGCAATTACCTCAAACTACAGAAAATCAAGATAAGTGCAATACATTGCATTTGTTTTATGGAAAAAGGACACAATAACCCTATGCAGCTTGCCATTTAAGTTCAATCAACATTCTATTGCCTTTCACCGTGTATATAACCTTGCCACTTCGATATCTGTCCTAGTGATAGACCCATACAGGTGTTCACAACACTCTCCATAAAGAACTTTTGTAGATCCAGGGGAGTTGATTTTCCCCCTACATTCTACTGGCCATGCTTCCGTCTCCTCGCCTATTTCTTTCTCTTTCGATAATACAGGGGTTAACATTGTTGCCTCTCAGAAAGAGGGTCTCTGGTTTGATTCTCGCCTGGAGTGCCTTCTGTGTGGAGTCTGCATGTCCTTCCTGCATTCGCGTGGCTTTCCTCTGGGTGCTCCAGTTTCCACCCACATTCCAAAGACATGCTTCTGGACTGTTTTTCCCCAGCCTCCACTGAAAATAGGCTTTGTCCTAATTAGATTTTACTGGTCAACAAATGTTAAATCAGTAAATAAATTAATTAAATATGACAATACCACAATATCACACCATCATCACATGATGTGCACTCATGTCATGCTTCCTCCCCACCTCTTCTTTTCTGTAGCATGAAACTCCTTAGCTCCGCTGCTGCTTGGTTATATCTTTCTGTCATTCATTCATTTTGCATCGATTGGCCTAGACACTTTCCAGCAGCCATACATTGACTTTGGACTAGAACACAATAGTCAAGGTATGGCCCGACAGATTCCAAACCATTCTGGTGTTTAACCCTCTAAATATTCACAGCTGTAGTCTGCTGGATGCTGCCACTGCTCTCCAGTTGGTTCACTCTAGAACAATTAACAATCATATATTTTTCTTTTATCTGTTACCTTCATTTCCATTCCCCTTAGCTGGTACTTCATACTACAAATTCATGGCCCACGTGTACATATTCTAACTGTATGCACCAAACATCACCTTCCACATTCCGTTGCAGTTGCTTAGCCTATATAAGGCCTTTTGTTTGTCACTCCCTCTGTACTACGCTACTACAACTATATTTGTGTCATCACAAATGAGGGTAATTGTGTTGTCCTTTCCATGGGATTTGCCTGAAACTAGCACACTGAAGAATGTTGGTTCCAGACCAAAGTCTCTTGTACTATATTAGTTACATTCTTTATTACTGATACTGCCCTTTCCATCCCAACAATCTGTGTCTTACCATTTAACCCTTTAGCAACTTAATCCCTCAGTTTTGATTCTACCCTGTCCTCCTGCAGTTTTCTTATTAGACTCCTGTGTGGGACCAAGTCAAAAGCTTTTGTGAAGTTCATGTACATCACACATATCAGCAGTCCCTTGTCTGAGAGTCTTTTCTGGCCATGAGCCCATGTTGATCATTGTCATGTGAATTATCTTCTACCAAAGGAGTCATCCATGAGTTGTCATGCAGCTGCCTGCAAGTTTCTTAAATTTTTCCAGACTCCTGCCTTCCTGTTCAGAAGTGCCAGTTTTCTTGTACAAAGGCATTCAGCTGTTGAAAATATGTACCAGACTCCTTAATCTTGATGACCCTCAGAGGAATCATTGCTGGTGCTTCTGCTTGCCGTCCCTTAAGAAGGCTGTTCTCTCCACATTTCAGCCTTCTGTATCCTTCCATTTGTTCATTGGTCTCCCACTCTGCTATACCTCCCTCCAAGCAAGGCTCCTTTCCCTTGCTTTCTTTAATAGAGATTGAAGCAAATTATTCATTCATGACCTGCTTTCTCCCAGGTTACCACAATATCCCTCTATCTTCAATCAGATCAGTCAGGTTTCTCCTGCCCTTCTTTCTCTGGGCACTTCTGTTAGTTTGTTTTCATCATTTATCTTTGCTGTTCTCACTTTTTTAAATTTCTGTTTCCCCTTCTGCTATGCTTGTTCTTTTGCTCACTATCTTTTTTGCTCCTTTTGTATGTCCTGCCTTTTGTCACACTCAGTTGCCTCACCCTCCCATGTTCCTCTTTTTGCCTTTTTTCTCTTTCTCAAACTCTTGTCTACATCTGTGAGTATAGTACCCATGACCCATTCACATAGCACAACATGCAGGCACACATGCACTCAAAATATACAAACTGGAAATTAATTAACAGGATGAGACTGCTGACTTGTGTAGTTTGTGTCCTCACTTTTAAAGCATTTGCAACACCTGAACAACTCTTTACGCATTAGGGGTTGTCAGTGTCCACCTTAATTTGCAATAAAAATTATTTTTCTTCTCAAGGGTGCATCAAGGTCAACAAATCTAATTTGGCTTTCTCGTCTACAAAGAATAAACCTTGTACACATGCTGAATGGCTGTAAAGTTCTTTTTCTTTCGATTTTAATATGAATTTAAAGTTGAGACTGCTGGAAAATTTTGTTTTTACTTGTTTTAGTATATCATGCGCTTAGAAATAAACTTTGACATGTTATGGTTGTTTTTACTTATTATTATTACATTTTCTTCTAAGTATTTATTAAGTGCTTTTTGGTTATTGTGTGTTTTAACTAAAACATATTATATGCCTGTTATTCTTAACATGTGATGGGCACACATCATACATTCCAGAGCATTTTCAGAAAAATAAACTTTAAAAGCATAAGATAAACAATTGTAAATATTTTGTGAGCAATAAAAGCTATTTAACTGCACAAATAGCAGTTATCCCTAAGAAGTATTCTTTACAGTGTTGATAGTGCATTCAGTCTTTTCCATAAATACTGTGATATATTATAATGCACACAAATCCCAACTTAAGCTTTCCCATGACAACGAGTTCTTCCATAAGTGCATATTTATTGAGATATTTACAGAAGTATGAAAGCATATGTTTATTCATGTAATTAGCATCACAAGTAATAATGGATATCTATCTTCAACAGCATCTAAGGTTTCACCTAATGTCATTCCACATTTGTAAGTCACTTGGTTTTTGAAGTAGTAAGTATGAATGAAAATATTACTTATTTTCATAATTACTAACAAACAACAATATTTCCAGTATAGTGTGATATAAACCAGCAATGACAGTGAACTGTCCTGTCTCACACATTGGTGTTTCACACCATACACCTCAATAAAATGTAGATCTCTCAGTTATGAAAAAATGAACATAAATATGAAAATATGAATAAGTATCAAAGGTTAATTTCTCCATTGTAGGCCATCCTAATGATCTTAATCTCATTTGGTAATAACATGTTGCCCTTTCTAATACTGCCTGTTACTAACTGGTAAGTCACTTACTTAGCAAGAAGCCAAACCCAAAACAATTCTGGATGCCATAAGGAGGTATTGGTGTGAACTGGTAGCACACAAAAAGGCATTTTAGGCTTGAGTGAGTTAAAGCCTACATTTTTAACAATGCCCATTTTCTTGTACAAGAACAAAATCATTCAACTATTCATGTTAATAAACATATTGCCTGTTAGTCCATTATTTTTATGTGTGCATACATTCAGTTTTATTCCATAAACTTCACACTTCCACAGTCTTTTTTTTTTTTTTTTCCTTACTATAGCTTGTTGGGTCATGCAGTTTATTTCAAGTTTCATAGCCCTTACTTGATCGTCTCAAACAGTGTTGTCATAATCTTTACCCAAAATATCACATCACAATCTTTGATTTTTTAATCCTTCTGCTTCCCTTACTACTCAAAACCACACAGTGAAATTGTCATTATTAGCCATTGACAGCTTCATCCAGACTGATCCATGAAGCAAGCTTTCATAATGCAGATGCGATGGTCACATATTGTCTACACAACAAATGAATGGAATCCATACCAGTTTGAATAATGATGGTCCAAAACTTCAGCTCTTGTTCCTTCTATATCATGAAGCTAGAAATCTCCTAGTCTTCTGGAAAATTCTTGATACACATCTAACCTTTTTTCTCCTTTCTCACTCTTTTTTCTCTTCTCCAGCTTTGGATATTCATTCTTTGATGTGTTAAGGTATGTCTATTCCCTGTGCTTTCTCTTCCTTCAGAAGAAAACTTCTGTCTCTGTTTCACCCTTCTTTATTCTACCATTTGCCCACACCTCTCCCCAATCTGGAATACCTCATCTGATGCACTGTATCAGTACCACCTGTATTCTCTCCTTCTTATACCTTCATTGATAGGACACTCACACTCCATTCTGACCCTAAGTACTGTCTTGCCATGTGTATTCATCTTTATTACCATCGTGTTTCTTCTCCTCTCTTACCTTATCTTTTGTGTAGAAAACTACCATGCCTTATCCCAACATTGTCTGTCATTCATAAACAACATGCACCCAGGCACTTCCTTGCCACACCCCTCTCAAAATTGCCCCATACTCTTTGCATTCCAGTATTTCTTACAATACTTGTGTTTCATATAGTTTACTAAATAATTCATCTCAGGAAACATTTTTTTCAGCTTTTATTCCTCTTTTATTACCATCATTACTTCATCTTCAACCTCTTATTTTCATCTCTATAGCTTTAAAGTTACCTGTATCAGCTGGACATCTATTGTTAACATTTCTCTAACTTTCTTCTTCTGTCCTTCACTCTATATGTTTCAAAGAGTTATAGACATTTCCTTACACCTATCAGAAACAGGCATTATTCCTTTAAAGTACAATATGTTACTTTTCCCTACTGTAATTTTCATATCCTCAATACCTAGTCTTAACTTATATTATGTGGTTCAGTTTTTTACCCCCCATTTCTATTTTTTTTTTGTGACTGCTCTTATAACTCTTAGTTAAAATCTAATAAACCATATATTTGTTTCTATCTTCTACATATTATTCTTTTCAACAATTTCCCCATATTTTCTTTAATTACCTTTACCATATACTATTCCTGTCCAAAAGTTCAAAATGTTGTTTTAATTGACTATAAATCTGAACATAACAAGTTCAAAATGTTGTTTTAATTGACTATAAATCTGAACATAACAACTTTTTATCTTATCTTTTTTTCCAGCAACTCTTGTCATGTTTTGAAATAGCATTTCTGTCTTCTTGCCTTCTCAGTTCTTATAACCACACATACTGTGACATCCCCACTCTGGGCCAGTAATCAAGGAAAATGATTAAAAGACAAAACAGCAAACAGCAGCTCTGAAGTGACCACAACCAAAATAGTTTCTTATAAAATGTCATGGATAAGTGCTTTCAGCTGATTAAGACTTCATCAGATAATTTCATTTTTAGTTATTTTCCTGTAATCAAGGAGCCTGAATCCTCACCACTGACACTAGAGCAAGACGTACATTGGAATACAAATGAATACACTCAGCATTTCCAGATTCAGATCTCTCTGCATCAAGCACAATTTCCCTTTAGAGCACCCAGGGAACATGCTAAATCCAGGGGCTGATTCCTCTCTATATCTGTCCAGGCTCCCAGTAAGACTCCCCACTGGCACAGCTTAGCCGGGGTTCCAAGCTAAGTCTTTCCACACTCTCTCTGTGAAACCGGTGCTTTCTGTCCCTGCTTCAAGAAGCTGACATGCTCACTCTTTGATATTTGATTTGCACACACACACACACACACACACACACCTGGTAAAGACTGGAACAGATTCAACTGCTGTACCTCTTTCTGCCCAAATGAAAAGGTAGTTATCACTGCCACCAGACCCCCTGCCAGCTATTTTAAGACTCTTAAAGAGTACCCAATTATACTAAGTGAAATTAATATTAATACAAATAGTATTGCTGACCAAACAGCAAGGCCTTCAGGAGTGGCCATAATTATCACCAAATAATACTCTCAAAGCTTAAATATTTTCTAAAAAGGACCAGCCACAATGGAAAGTTTAAATATATTTAATAAGAAGAAAAGAACAAGAAAATACCAGATATATGTTTACAGTAAACACCAGAGTTTCAGAAACAGGGAATATGAAAAATAGAACCAATGGAAAGTTTCACACAGTTACAGAAAAACAGTACTTCAAATCTTACTACATTTTCCTGACTAATCTAAAAGAATTGGTGTTCTATAGTCACTTACTACCACAAGGCAAGATAATGTACAGGTGAGTGGTTCTTTTGTCAGATCCAAAACAGAATATAGAATGCTGAGAGCAAACTCCTACTATCTAAAAATTATTTTTGCTTTACAGAATGTTATCACACATCTGGTTATCTGACTGTGTTTCCCATGCTATCACCAACACTAGAAGTTGATAGGATTTTAGCACCTATTTGTAGCATGCTCACAGACAGAGCTTTGCTCTGATCTCCTGGAAGTCATAAAACCATAAAACCATTCCACTCTTCATATAGGAGCTACAATCTATTCTCTAGCACAGATATTGGGTCTTTGGCTCCATTCAAAACTGTGGGATAATGTAATATCTTTATGGCTTAACCCATAAAGTAATTTAATTTAAAAAAGATTTTGTAAAATCAGGTAGACTAAGTTTAACCTCTTCACTTCCAGTATATACTGTTACAATGTATACATTTAAACAGTTACAATAATGCATGTATATTTCTTTTCTTTCCAGCAGGACACACTGTTGATACATTTTAACACAAGCAAACCTCACAAATACATTTTCAGCACAAGTATCTGTACATATCAGTTTGATATACAAAGGACATATAATTATTTACAAAATTCCAGCTAGCTGTGCTGGCATATGTTACAAATCCATGGCCCTATTTCTCCTGGCATGCCTGGCCATACCTACTATCATCACACCTCTCCCCCCTTTGAAGACTCAAGCTAGTTTCTCAAGTGCCCCTTGAGAAATGTTGCTTGAGAGGAATGAGCCTATCTGGAAATACATCACTCCATACCCTGTCTTGAGAGCCCATCTGCATTGGCATTGCTAAACCCCCTACATTGTTGCACTGTCATATATGCCTGCAACCCTAGGCTCCATATTAGTAACTTGGCATTTTACTGGCTAGCTTGATGTAGTCATGTTAAGGGATTATGGTCTGTAACTAAAATTAATTTCCTTCCATACAGATAGAGTTGAAGTTTCTGCAGTGCCCATACTATGGCTAAACATTCTTTTTATACTGCTGCATAACATTCCTCCCTAGGTTGGAGTCTACAACTAAGATATACAATTGGGTGCTCTTCTCCCTCTGAGAAAACCTGGGTGAGTGCAGCCCCCACCCCATGCTTCAAAGCATCCAGCTGCATAACAAACTCTTTGCAGTAATTTGGACTGGCTAACACAGGGGGTCCTTCCAAAGGCCCTTTAAGCTTTTGGAATGGCTGCTCACAGCCTGGGTCCAGACTACCTTGTCTGGCCTGTTTTTCCTCATTAAGTCTATGAGGGGAGCAGCTATTGTACTATAATTGAGAAAAAACTTTCTATAGTACTCCACTGTCTGCATGAATGCCCTTACCTGTTTTTTGATAAAAGAGGCAGGCCAAGCCTGAATGGCTTCCACTTTGGTGGGTTCCGGCCTGATCTTACCACTCCCCACTCTGTGTCCCAGGTAGGAGACCTCTTACATACTCACCTGACACTTACTGGGCTTAATGGTCAACCCTGCCCTATGCAGTCTGCCCAGGACCACCCTGACATGCTGAAGGTGCTCATGCCAGGAATGGCTGTAGATAGTAATACCTTCCAGGTAAGCAAGAGCATAATCTCCTGCTCCTACTAGCATACAATCTACCAGCCTCTGGAAGGTCACTGTGGCATTTTTCATCTAAAAGGGCATCTCTGTGAACTTGTATAATCCAAAAGGAGTCACAAAGGCTGACCTCTTTCTAGCCACCATAGCCAAGGGCACCTGCCAGTAGCCCTTGCTCATATCAATAGTGGTCTGATACTTAGCCCCACATGGCTGCTCTTAAACTTCACTGTCCTAGGCATGGGATAAGCATCTGACTCTGTGTGATTATTTAGTTTCCTGTAGCACACACAGAAAATGGTCCTGACATATTTCTATGGTAACAGTCCCACTGGGGAGGCCCAGGGACTCCTGGATCATCCCCAGTTTCAATATTTCCTGTATCTCCTCCCTCAGAGTCTGTTTGACTCTCTCAGGTACCCTGTAAGGGGACTGCTTGATAGGCTTTGGGGTCCTATATCCACATGGTGCTGCACCAAGTTAGTGTAATGAGATTTCGCAGTGAACATGCCCACAAACTCCTATAACACTGCTCGGATTTCTTGAACCTGGATACGGGATTGCCACTGGGACATTGCTACCCCTTCCAATGAGGTGTCAGTCCAAGCCTCACTGATGAGATCAGCCACCAGATCCCCCTCACATTCCTCCTACCTCCTAATGCAAATACTCAGCACCTGGGCCTCCCTATCATGGTAGGGTTTCATCTTGTTAACATGGTACAGTTTGTGGCCCTGGCTCTGACCTAGCAGTTCTATCATGTAGTTAACATCACTGATCTTCCTTACCATTTTGAAGGGAGCCTCCAAAGCTGCCTTCAGTTATTTCATCCGACAGGAATGAGACCCATAACCTGCTGTTCTACAGCATACCATATGCCTCGAGCATTCCTGTCAAACCAGAACTTTTTCTGCTGTTTGGCTCCTTCCTGGTTCTCCTGGGCCAAGCCTATGACCTCCCTGAGCCTTGTGCTGAGGTTTAGGACATATGCCACAACAGACTCCTTGTGGGATTCACAGCCACCCTCCCACTCATTATGAATCAATCTAAAGGTCCTCTCACCATATGCCCATACAACAATGCAAACGGTGAAAAAACTGTGGATTCCTGGGGTACCCCTCTGTAAGAAAACAGCAGATGGGACAAATATTTGTCCCACTCTCTCTTAAACTAGTCTGAAAATATCTGTAGTATGGTCTTTAGTGTAGAGTTTAACCTCTCCACAAGATTGCTAGTCTAGGGATGGTGGAGGGTGGTCTTTAGGTGCTTCATCCCCACAGTGCTTCCACAGACAGAACAGGAGATCTGACATGAAATTGGCACCTCTGCCAGACAGTATTTCTCTTGGGAAACTTATCATGTGGGAAATCTCTAACAAAGCATTTATCACCTTTTCTGCCTCAATGGAGGACACAACCATCACGTTAGGGTATCTAGTAGCATAATCTAGTATCACCAGGATATACTTCTGCCCTGTGGAGATTGGGGTACTCAAAGGCCCTGATGTCCATAGCTACATTCTGAAATGGCTCCTCAATCACAGGCAAAGGCATCAAAGGAGCTTTGACCTTGTCTCCTGCCTTGCCTACTTTTTTGTACTGCTCACAGGTCCTGCGGTATCCTATTACATCCCTTACAATCCCAGACCAATAAACATTCTGCATAATATGTCTCATGGAACACTTTATGCCCATATAACCTGCAAAAGGAATGTCATGGGCTATGGCTAGATGTGCCAGGCAGTAGGCTTTAGGCACCACCAATGCTGTATTACCTCACCCTCTAGTCGTCCTTCAGGTTCCACTCTCTATACAGTAATCCTTTGTTCCAGTAAAGAGATTTCCCTTTTTCTTGAGAATCAGGTGCTTCCCTAGCTACCTCCCTCAATCCTTGTAATGTAGGGTCTAATAGCTGAGCCTGTCAAAGCTCTACTTTTGTGACTCTTCTCAGCTCTCCTTCCACAGGAAGTCTGGTATCCTCTAACAGTGGTACTTCACTGTCAGCCTGGGTGCTACCATTCACATCTGCCCTTGCAGTCCACTCAGTCCAAGGAAACATCAGTACTTACCAGCAGCTCCCTCCCTGAAATAGCCAACTCACCAGCTCTGGCTTCAAGTATGAGCTCTGCCTGGGTTTCCCCAGGCTACCAGACCCACATGGCTGTCTCCAAGCCTGACGGTGTGTAACTCCATGCATACAAGGTACTGCATTATCAAAATAATTTCCTATCAGGATGTCTGCAGGGATATCCTCAAACACACCTACTTGCTTGCTTCCTTTTCCACCCTCCCAATCAAACTGAACCCTAGCCAGAGGCATTTAGAATGGGGTCTGTAGAATAACATGTGTGTTGTACCTTTAAGAAGCACTTCTAAGACCTGAACATGCATACAAATAGCAGGCACATGCTAGCTTCAGTGCCATTTTGTGAGTGCAGCCAGAGTGTGAACATCTATGTATGAGACAACTAGTTTTTATATAAGTTAAAGTTATTTAGAGTAATTTCTAATGTGTTTGTACATAATAAAGCTGCTTGAACAGAACCCACAATGTTAATCTACTTCATCTCAACTAGATGAGTGACATGGTGCCAGAACCAGGATTTCCGAGACTGCTTTTCAGAGCCATGAGGTGTACCGTTAACAGTGAAGGCAAACTAAGTGAACTGAGAGCAAAACAGGGCCAGAAATTAGCTAAAGGTAATGAAAACTTGCATGAACTATTTATTTATTAAAAAAGATAAAATGGAGCATTACAAGGGCACAAAATGCATTACTAAGCAAACGAATAGCAAAAAAAATTTATTAAGCAAACAAAAAGCATAAAAAGCTTATTAATCAGATGAAATGTTTGAAATTAAGATATTTGATAAAATGAGCATCAGAAAAGCATATAAGGGGTTTAGAATTACCTCAGAATTGCGAAATGAGCATGTTTAAAGTAAAACAGCATATTCAGAGTTAAAACGAGCACAAGAAAATATAATGGGCAGGAAAAGAGATTAAATGAGCAAAATGAATATAACAAAGGGCAAAAAAGGCACATTAAGTATAAATAAAGCAAGGCAACTGCATGTTTTTGGTGAATTACTGTGTTTTGGCATAAACTACTACTTCACATTGACTGGAGCTCTGAATGGTATAACTA
Organism: Protopterus annectens; assembly: GCF_019279795.1. NCBI lineage: Eukaryota > Metazoa > Chordata > Ceratodontiformes > Protopteridae > Protopterus > Protopterus annectens. The sequence goes on from NC_056728.1 coordinate 1,853,323,163, forward strand.
GAGTTATTCAAAGTATCTCAAAGTATGTAAAAGTGCTTACAGTTTGTGTTTATTACTGTGCATTTATTCTGAAGAGTTTGTTGTGTGCAAAGCGCCACTATTTCATAACGTGCAGTCAAATGAAGTTATTTTGAAAAGTTGTGCTGGGTATGTCTATTCACAGAGTGTCGCCATTAGAGAGTGTTTCTTGCACTATACAGAGTTGTTTAGAAAAGTTCAGCTACTTTGGGGAAATTTCAGTATGCTGTGTACTGTTTATTTGCAAAGTGCAGTTACTATAACATGTTTCTTGCTCTCAGCTTCTTCTGCCCAGTTTATTCTTGCAGTGCAGTTATTTGAAATGTTTCTTATAATGATGATAAGTGACTTTTACAGTACAGTGATTTCAAGAGTATTACAATGCCCAGGAAACTTATTTCACAAAGTTCAGTAATACAGAGGCTTGTAGTGCTATTGGACATAGTTAAAAGTACTGGCATAAATTTCTGGCATATGTATATATGTGTGTGTGTGTGTGTGTGTGTGTGTGTGTGTGTGTGTGTGTGTGTGTGTGTGTGTGTGTGTGTGTGTGTGTTCGTGCATACTGGAAAAAGTCTTCACTGAGATGTATTAATATGGCAGATGGCTTTCAAAAACCACTACCATTTGTATTTGATCAGAATATTGCAGTGAATTGGAGAATATCTGAGCAAGAGTACAATATTTTTATACAAGCACCTTGTTCTGACAAAGATGCATGCACCAGGACATTCATTTTGCTAAACTTAGCTGGGTCAGAGGCCATTGAAAGTGAGTGCTCATTTGTGTATGCACCAGCAGTATATGAGGGACAGGGCCGGTGTTAGCATTTTGGGGACCCCCAGCAAATGTCAAGGTTGGGGGCCCATAGGCACTTCCATCAGAGTATCACCCTGTCACTGCCACCCCTACAAAGCAGTCTTTTAGTTCATGCTGCAAACTTTTAGGAGTAGTAATCACAGACTGACCTGTAGATACAATGTTCTTACAGAACAACAGGTCTATGTATCACACTATGTGCTCCCATCTCACAGAAGAACATTCACAGTTACCAGCATTTTAGTTACAACAATGATACATTATAGCAACTCTATATATAGGTCTGGACTTAGGTGAAATGCTGTCTATAGGCTCTAAAGTGCAGTTTATTTTTTTTTTCTTTTACATAATCTTTTTATCCAATGGTGGCCTGAACAGAAATTATGATTAAGGAAATAAATTCAGTGTTGTTGTTCAGCTTAAGATTTCCTTGCATCCTTTCAGCACACCTTTCCTGATCAATGATAACCATTTAGGAAATAACCCAGATAAGCCAGGCCTCAAGAAGCCATAGGGTTATAGGTGTTCTGGGATGCATTTTAGAGCATTTTCCAACCTTTTAACCCAATGGTGTCCTAAACAAAAACCATGAGTAAGAAAAGAATTTTAGGCTTTTTTACTTCACGGAAGACATATGGTGTGCCTAAAGCTTAATATTCAAAGATGACAAAATAGTAGCTCACAACAAACTAACCAGCCATTTGTTGTCTGGATACACAGGTCTAAGCTGGTAATATGGCCTGCCTCCTTAAACCTCCCCACCAAAAAAGGCAGTCACTGTCTATGCATCCCTCTGGTGTTAGACTGGGATGAAAGCAGAGGTAAATTGCTACAGTCGTGTGTTTCAAGTGAATGCTGACATACATATACATAGCATGCCTCTACACTCTTCAACCTTAACCATCAAATGCAGCTACCTGTATATGTGCCTGATGTGAAACTGAAAAAATAATGATGACAGTAATGTATTCTACTTTGTTGCTCCTACACAGTACACTGCCCCTACACAAGCTATAGTAACCTTCTTTGTACACCTCTAAGTTCTGTGAGAAAAGTAAAAGAAACGATGACCACACTGTCCTCTCCTCAGCCCAAACAAAATCTGTAATGTCCTCATGTGCAAACCTCTATGGTTTGACTGTAATGAAAAGTAAAGTAAAGAAGTAACCGCAACCACCTCCCTAATCTACAGCAGCTTTCTGTATACGCACACATCTGAGCAGGGCTGATTTTAAAATGGGTGCAGTTGAGAGCACAGGCCATTATCAGCTTTATCCTAACAGGCTCAGCCTTGTTCAGGTTAAAGAGTGTAATCAGAAAAGTAATACATTTTTTTCTCATTTTTCCCTAACCAGCAATAGCTTTTGTGGGGCCCTCACACAGTCAAGGATGATTAAGGGAGCCCCCTGTATCAATTTATAGGTCTAGGGAGTGGAGGCCACCAGATTCATTGAAGATTCAAGTGACTGAATGTTATGTGATATATTTTATGCATTACTTTTGAAATATAATTACTTGTTAGCTACATTTTTCACTGATACCCAGAAGAATAATGTACAAGTCCCGGCATTATTAGGTGTATGCAGGGATAAAAATCAGTAATATTTTTACAAATACACACAAAAGCCATAACAATACTAGTTTTGCACTTATTTCCTCAAATAGAAATACATTGTGCAACACTGGTACTGCCACACCAGATCAGTGACTGTCATTTAGCAGTCATCAAACAGCAGCAGGGGTAAGTCACTTTTATTTATCTTGGTAAGGAGTAATTCATACATGTCACTTTCTCTGATTTCAAAAACATTCTCTGATTTTGCTCACAATTTTCATCTATCTTTCATGAAAACATTTGATTTGCTAATAAATTATTCAGAAATGCAGACAGTCAATAATTCAAGACATCAGAGATTTACACTTCTTATTGTCCAAAAAAATGCATGCTGATGCAAAAGGTGTTATTCTCTTAACTTTTTAAAGTGAATTAGAGTAATATATAAAACGTGTTCCTGATTCTGAGCCTTTATTATGCTATTATGTTTGGTATTGTGCTGAATTCTTGTGCACAAAGTTGAGAGTTGTAGTATCTGGTGTTCTACCAGTATTTATAAAACTCCCTAAAAGCAAAAAAAAATAAAAATTCCCTGAAGGTCGGAAGCATCAGCTCATCTTGAAATATAAGTTTTGCACTCAAATTAGTCACTCCGGCCTGCTGATCTCTCTACTGCTTATCTTGCTTATGTTCATTATCAGCTTTATCCTAACAGATCATACCAGAGCCCAGTTCCGATTAAAGAGCATAATCAGGAAATAATACATTTTTACTAATTTTTCCTATCCATCAGCTGCTTTTGTGGGGCCCCAACAGAGTCAAGGATGATTAAGGGGCCCCCTTCCAGCCACAGGTATTGCAGGTACCTAAAGCTGGCTATGTTGTTGGTTTTAGTGGATAGAATGTCCACCAAGCAGGGTTTAATTAAGCCAGAGGCGCTATGTCAGTGGTAAAATATTTAATAGAACTGTGAAGCCTGTTACTTGATAAAACACTGTTACTATAACCAGAGATATTTTTGAATTTTAAATGAGATATAAGTAAGAGTTATTACCTACCTGGTTTATTAAGTATCCAAGATTTCCTTATTAGCCTTTGTTAGTTTGACAGTCATGTTACAAAATATCAAAATAAATAACTTGCTATGGTTGCCCCCCCCCAGGAACAGGGGGCCCCCAGCAACTGCAGGGTTCACTGGTCCCTAAAGCTGGCTATGATGAGGGAGAAGGTGAAAACCATAATATTGTTGTACAGGCTGAATCAAGGGAAGATCTCAAGTGTTTGAAATGCAAGTTCAGGGAAATGTGTAACCCCCAGAAAAATATTACATTAGAGAGGCATTTGTTTTATACAAGAGATCAAAAGCAAGGAAAAACTTTGTAGCTTATATTCCTGACCTGAGGAACAAAGCTAAAATATGTAAGTTTGGGGATTTAAAACATAAGTTAATAAAGTACAAGCTCATGTGTGGGATTAATAGTGCTGTTGTGAGAAAGATTTCGCTTTGTGACAGTGATTTAATGCAGAGCAAAGATATTGAGATTTGTCAAATCCAGAAGCTACAGAAAGGCACAAGAATATGCTTGTGAGTGAGATGAACATGGTTTCAGCAGGCTCCAGAGCAAATGTATGCAGCATGCAACATGTGGCTAGTAGAAACAGGCCTAGGCACATGGCGGCTGTAGTTCCTGTGGGTGTGGCGGGAGGACCCACAACCTTCCAGCAAGTTCTAAGACTAGTTCAATTAAAGGAGCATGCTCAGTGCAGTACAAGGGTGAATCAGCAAAACCTAAGTCAAGCTTTATTGTTAACTGTTGCAATTGCGGTGCCAACCATGAGTCTAAAAGAGAAAATTGCTTAGCATTTGGTCAGCAATGCCATAAATGTAAGAAATGGAACCATTTTCAAACATTTTGTAAATCAAGTAAGCCTCATACTGTTATAAAGAAGGGTCATTGAAAAAAGCAAATTGGTCAAGTAAAACTGCAACAGTCTTTCTATGTAGATGGTGTGTCAGTTACTGGGGAAAGAATTGATGCAGTAAATTTAATGGGAAAGAATGAAGTATTTTGTACTGTCCAGATTAATGGTAAACCAACGGAGCTCAGAGCAGACACTGGTTCAAAGTGTAATGTTATGCCTACAGATACTTTTGCTAAAGTGAGAGCTGGTGAACAACTAAATGTGACCGATTATGTGAAACGTGTTGCTTATGGAGGTGAAGAAATTAAAACCGAAGTCTCAGTAGTGCTTTTATGTTATGTGGCCAAGAACTGTTTTAGCTTGTTATTTTATGTAGTCTGAAGACCTGTCTCAGAGACAGTTTGAGAATGGATCTGCTTTCCTTTACCAAAGAAGTTCATCAAATAATCACATGTAGTTACAGCTTCACTAACACTATTTTTTCAGAGTATACTGATGTTTTCGATGACAAGTTGGGCAAACTTCCAGTTGTGTATTCAATGAGGTTAGACCCAGAGATCAGTCCAGTGGTTAGACCAGCAAGAAAAGTTCCAATAGGTATGCAGCATAAAGTCAAAGCCTAGATGGACAAAATGGTGCAGTAAGGTGTAATTTGTCCAGTTACAGAATCTACCGAATGTGTGTCTTCCATAGGAGCAGGTCACAAAAAAGGCTCAGATGAAATCAGAATATGCATTGACCCAAGAGATTTGAATAAAGCATTAAAAACATCTCACCATCCTATGTGTATAGTTGAAGAAGTCGCAGCTCTTATACTGAATGACACTTTTTTTTCTGTCTCGGATGCAAAAAGTTCATTTTGGCAAGTGATGCTTGATCACAAATCTTCTTCACTGACTACATTCAATACCCCATTTGGAATATACAGATTTCTCAGGATGCCATTTGGAATAAATTCTGCAAGTGAAGTCTTTCAGTGTGCAATGGAGCAAATTTTTTCAGGTTATCCTTTTGTCATAATTGTAGATGATTTGTTAATCGGAAGGAATGGTGAAGCAGAGCATGACAGAAATCTTAAGAGAGCTCTAGACAGGGCAGGTGAAGTGAACCTGAAGCTCAACCCTCTAAAGTGCAAATTCAGACTACCAGAAGTTACATATGTAGGTCATTTTTTCACTAGCATTAGCTTGAGACCAGACCCATCCAAGTAAGCAGCCATTCTTGAGATGTCAGTGCCAGATAATGTACAAGCTCTACAATGTTTTCTTGATATGGTCAACTATTTAGGCAAGTTTATGCCAGACTTCAGTGAGTTGACAGTGCCTTTCAGAGAGCTAACGTGAGAATGTTACATAGTTATGGTTAGAACACCACCAGAAAGCATTTGAAAGATTTAAGCAGAAAATTGCTAGTCCACCTATATTAAGATACTATGATATCAACAAACCAGTAACTCTTTCCGGCGATGCTTCAAAATTTGGTCTAGGTGCAGTTATTCTTCAAGAGGGTAGACCAGTAGCCTATGAATCTAGAACACTTACACAAACCAAAATGCAATATACTCAGATTGAGAAAGAACTTTTGGCTATAGTGTTTGCATGTTCCAAGTTTCATGATTATATCTATGGTTGAGATATTCAGATTGAAACTAATCATCAACCTCTGGTTACTATTTTAAAGAAGCCTATACATTCATCTCTAGCAAGATTGCAAATAATGATGCTTAAATTGCAAAAGTACAACTTCAAAATCATCTATACAAAAGGCAAACTTCTTTATCTGGCTGATACCTTATCCAGATTGCCCAAAAATACAATGGAACAGCTTGACGCAGAGAATTTTGATTTTGACGTCATGGAAGTGCATAATTTTTCTACCACAAGACATGAAGGGTTAAAAGATCACACAAAGACTGATCCAGTTTTGCAAAAGGTCAGTCACTACATCGATGATGGATGGTCATCAAAACAATCTAGTGTACTACCAGAAGTGCAACCCTACTTTCCTTACAGAGATGAGATGTTGATGGAAGATGGCATTATTTTCAAAGGTCCTAAAATTGCTATTCTTGCTTCCTAAAAAACAAATACATTCAGATTTTGCATCATGGTCACCTAGGTTCCAAAGGTACCAAAAGAAGGGTGAGAGGACTAGTATTTTGGACTTCTCTCACAAAAGACATTGATATAGTACTTTCTTAGTATTCAGTATACAATAGTACTAAACCGCATTTGCAGAAAGAACTACTTCAGCGAAGTCAAGTTCCTGAACTACCTTGGTCTACAGTAGCCACTTACATATTCAAGTGGAACAATCAACATTACTTAGTACTGTACAACTCTTATTCGAAATGGTTTGAGATTGATCTACTACCTAACCTAACTTCCACTACTATTACTAAGTTGAAACATCATTCCTCAGCCCATGGAAGTCCACAAAAGTTTATCTCTCACAACGGTACCCAATTTATCAGTCAGTTGTTTCAGAAATTTGCAAGAGAATGGGGCTTTGTATATGTTACTAGTGGTCCAGAACATCCACAGTCAAATGGACTAGTTGAAAGTGCAGTACAGCGTGCAAAGCAATTACTGGAGAAGTCAAAGAGTGATAATACCTTTTTGAATTTACTCAATCCCAGAAACATACAACATGATGATATACTTGGCTCACCTGCTCAGAGATTTCTATCCAGGCAAACCAGAACAACATTGCCTATTAGTTCCAGTTTGTTAAGGCCTAAAGCTAAAAACAACAAAGCAATCAAAGCCCAATTATTTAAAAAGCTTTTTTTGCAGAAGTTCAATAACAGCAAATCAAGCAGATGTATTCATCCATTGAAAGAAGGAGAGACAGTGAGAATACAAACGGTGAAAGGTTTTGACCAGATTGGTCAAGGAACAAGTATATGTGCAGAGCTGAGATCCTATTTTGTGAAATCTGAGGCTGTGGAGTACAGGAGAAATCATAGACATCTTCTTCCTTTATCAGAACTGATATCGCAGCATTGTTCCTGTGATACAGAATCTAAATCTCAGCGCAATTCAGACAATATTCCTGTTCCCGAACATGTTTGACTACCACTACCATTTCGGAGGGTGTTCCTGATGTCCCTAAGTTTGAACATTCAGCAGAGACAATCCTAGTTGCTAAATATAATTCTAATTTATATGTCATGTGATTTGGCTGCATTTCTAGTGCCAGTGTGAAATACACAGCAACCTGGACGTAGTTGTATGTATCCAGTTCTGTATAATTGCATGCTTGAAATTATTTTTGTATCAATTGCATGTCAGTCAGTGTCAGCAATATTGCATGACTCATTTTTCAAAGAGGAATGATGTAGAATACACTGCAAAAACTCAGCTCTCAAAAACAAGTAAAAAATAGAAAGTGATATAAATATTACTTAAAATAAACAAAATTATCTACCAACAGAACAGGAAAATTTCAATTGCTAAGACAAGTAAATATTTCTAGCCTCCAACCCCCCCCCCCCATGGGCATCTTAAAACTAGTGCATTAAGATTTAAAACAAGTCAATTTGTTTAGTATAAAGAAAACAAAATTAAGATTTATTTTCTGAATATGTAGGAAAGTGTGCTTTAATTTAGAAAGTGCTAGCCATTGCCTTGAAACATTTTTAGGAATTATATCTTAAAACCATTGTAACCAGACTAAAACCAAGATTTTTTAGATACAAAGCATAAGGTAAGCCCTTTGTCTAAGATTGCAGGAAATTTTGCTTGAATTTAACATTCAGTGCTGGTTTAAATGTCTTAAAAAGAAGCAGAATACTGTGGAATTTACAGAGAAAAGTATACTACACTACAAATTGACTGACTGCTTAAATAATTCTTTATCCAGAGGCACGTATGACAGAACAACATGCAAAAACAAGGCCATTGCTCACTGTGATAATGAGAATGTTAGCATATGAAATATATCAAATGTAGTGACCTTGTGAATAGACAAGCAGCAAACTAAACCAAAACCTTGCCAAACAATCAAAGATGAAATCAAATTTGAAGTTTGTTATGTCTTGCAATACAAGGGACACAATCATAACCGGGAATGAAAAAAAAAAAGGTTCTGTGGATTTCTACTTAGCAAGGAACTTATTCCACTCAGCTGTAGCTTTTCTATATGAAGAGGTCATGTCACGGCCATGGATGGTACCTGACAGTACTTCAGTCTGCAGCACAGACAGAAATGTCGCAATGCACTTAGGATATGTAAGGTGAAAAGTGTAATAACATGCCGTGAGATACATCACACTTCCATAAATGTCCTCCTTTGGTAAGATTATCAAAGGCATGGTTCCAATGGCCTGTAAGCAGTTGGTTCCGCAGACAATCACAATAGGGCAGAAAATGGCCTTGTCTGAAAAAAGGTGCTGGGTCTTCTTTACACTGACCAAAATAAAGAAAAAAATAAGATTATAACCACAAAAACAATTCTTTGTAATTTATGCTGAATTAATATATAAATTATCAAAAATTCACAAATTTCTTACCTCAAGAATGTGAAGCATAGCCTCACTTGCATGTAACTTCTTGGGTGGAGCCACAGGTGATGGGAACATGTCTGGTAAAACCTTCATCAAGGCAACTGAGTGCTTCACTGTTAAACCAAAAACAGACATCTGATTTATTGTGGCCAGTTGTTTTCAAAACCACAGGGTAGTTCAGATTTTTTGTATACACTTAGGAGGTTGTGATGTCATGATATAATACATTTTAAATTTTGATACAATGCCAATAAAAGTATTGAAATGCAATACCATTTTCTATACTCAACACAGTATATCGAAATCAAAGTGTATTTACATTTTAGCTTTGTTTTGCATGCAGTAAAGTCTTTTCAGTGATAAAGAAACACTGAGACCTATGCAGAGTAATTTTTTTATAGGTTTGAGGTAATTATTGTGTGGTGGCAGCCCAGTCTCAATAGTCAAGACTGAACTGGAAGTGTATGTTGTAGAGTAGATGCCATTGAAAAATGAATTGAAATATGTGATCAAATTGATACTTTCCATATGTTGAATAACCCTAGTATGAGGTACTTAGTATTCATTCTCAGAATGTTACCTACAGTATGATGGTGTAGGCCCGTGTTTGCAGAAGCAACCAAGAACATGGAAGCAAATAAGAGATAATAATTACTTTTGTCCAGCAATAATGAGCTTTCTGAATACTGCATAAAACTGTGCCTTCTCATAAAAGGTCCCCCAGCAGGTCTGCAGATCAGTTAAACAGGAGTTCCCTCAATCAAGGATCTGTTGGAGCTCATCCATAAGCTGGCATACACACACAGCCAGAGAGAGAGAGTGCAATGTAAAACATAAATAAAAGTTATAGATAGGTAAGTAAGGATTAGCCAGAAAAGATCAAAAGGTTTAATATTTTTGTCAGTTTTCAAAAATAATATATTTTGAATCTTTCATTCTGCATTCCTTATTGTGACTCAGCTGATATTGTTAAACCATACTGTATGTCATTTAGAATTTGGTTATATATAGCTCTACATAAAACGAACACATTTGCTTACATGATCCAGTTCCCTGAAGCAAGGATATGCTTGAAGAATCTTGGTAGGGTTGTGCTGCCCCTTAGTAACATCAGAGTCAATGAAGGCAGGTATTGCTTGGAATTCAGGGTTCAGGAGCTGTGAAACATCCTTCTTGTTGTGTCTGACCTTGCTTTGTACATCTCCTGTACAGTTTTGTAATGTCTATCCTGTTTCTTTAGACTATCTGTAATTACAATTAGCACATACTGTGAAATTTAATGTTTTCTTTGTAGAAGTTGCATTTATACAACAACGCTATATTTCAGTTTGCATTCTTACCATCCAGCTGGTCAAGCTCTGGGGTGCTATATTGTGGTGACCTCTCTATCACAGATGTGGTAGAGTCATGAGTCTCATCAGTGGACATCTCCTGGCTGTTTTGAAAGCTAAGGCATCATGGTTTCTTTCTTGAAGTGGTAGCTCCCTACTTCTTTTTGGGTTGTCATATCCTGAACCCTTTTCAACAGCTGCTTCTTCAATGATTCTGAACAAGAAACAGACAAACAAAATTGTTAGTGTTACGAATTTCATTTAATAAAATTGAATCCAGAAATTAATAGATACAGACACGTTGGCCTTATTTACATATAAAACACCTCCTAACACCTGTGTCAGATGTTTACACTTTGGCGGGCAAGTATACAGTGCTGCATATGGAAACGTGAATAGCAGACTATTGACATACCCACTGAGCTCCACTGGGTGCGGATTTGTCCTGCAGCATTGGGTGGTACACTATGAGATGCTTTGCTATAACAGTAAGTTCACGGCTGCATGAATACTGAACGTCATCCCCAGATTCTCTCTTAATGGAAATCATGCTTGTCACTGTATTTCTGATTAATCAACAGCATAGATCTTTGGGAAGGGTGTAGTCTCCTTCTTGTCCAGCATGCTGCTTTTCAAACAAGATGTTTCTTGACTGCTCCATCTCTGTGTCTGTGTATAAGACATACTGAAGGCTTAGAAGCTATACAGTTTTGTTGATACCATGCTGGTCTCTTGGCTTTGGAGAACGGTGGATGTATGGAAAGAGAAGAGGGCTAAGAGAGGGGCTGAAATCATAGGTTCCAGAGGAGGTGCCTAGTCTACACAGGTCTGATTCTTTTCCTTGTATTTGAGACACATATATTTAATGGTAATTGTAAGGCAAAGAACACTGACTATAAGAACAAGGAAACATCCAAATAAAAAATACAGCCTTTAAATGTATAATGGTCATGAAATGATTATTTGATAACAGAACATACTGTATGCTTATATTAAAGGTTGTCCCATGTGAAAATTTCTCAAAAATGTGATTACCTCACTTTCACCATGAGTAAGTCTCCAAATGTTTCTCCTTCTGAAAAAGTGCTCTGGCCCAGTAAAGAGATCATGTAAATCCTCCTTAAAGAGGCTTGGCAGAATGTCTGTGGTTATATTAGCAGCTGAAAACACATTTACTCACGCAGTAAATGATCATGCAAATTATTTTCAACAACTTCAGTCTTCAGTTCATTTAAAAGTGAAGTTTTATAGTAATGCACATCATTATAATATCCAACATTCTAATACATTTTTATCCAGGTTCTCTTAAGGTGACTTTTACGTCACTTTTACATCAATGAATAAAATAATTATAATGTGTCATGAAATGAAAAAGCACTAAAATGAAACATTTCACCCAAGCGACCCCTTCAGTAATGTCTCCAGGTATGCACAAGCACTAAGGTCAAACGTTTCCCAAAAGCATACTGCAAAATACAAGGAAAGACACTACATCTTACAACCTTGTCATCTGAAACAGAAAAAAAATTGTCCCTTGGATGCGGCAAGGGACTGTCCCATTAAACAACTCTGTGCTTGCTTTCCAAATTAACAAAACCTGCCCCATCTTCTCCAAAGCTGAGCTGGATTTCTCGAGTTATTGCAGTTACTTATTGCTAACAGTCGACTTTACCAATTAGCATGTAGGCTGGCCCAGTGGCATAGCTAGAGTTTGTGCTGGCCAATGCGGTCTTTGAGTTTGCCACCCCTCACCCCTCCCCCTCACAAAACAAAACATACCTTTTGTGGGATTTTTCCAATCATACCTGTCAGTCCATAAACATTTAAAACATAAAAAAGAATCCAAGTGCTCTGGATTATGCGGAACGCTCCACAATTGACCATAAATTACCCCACCATTATGCCTTGAACAGCTTTGTCTCCACTACGCAGCTTTTGAGTGGTTTGTATACTGCATTTACTGCCAATCAGCATTGGGCCCCCAGAGAAGCCCCTCTTGCATCAACCCTCTATTCCACCCAAGCAGTCCTAACCATTCCAGTGTTCTTGACTTGGATATTTCTCTCTAGTTATGGTAAACACTGTTCAAACCTGTTGCATACTGTTTTCTTATTTATTTCTACAATAATTGCAGATATTGAAGTAAAATACCACAAACACTGATAGCCATTTACTAAACAAACAATACAGTCTCACAATGACAATAGACTTAGCATGACCAGTAAACTTTTCTGCCTTGAAACTCATTGAAACAGAATTAAAACTCACATTCAAATAAAATGCATCTGGCTAGTGGAGGATTATGCTTATATTTGCCTGTTTTCAAACCATAAGCTCCTTGCACAAATTTGTAGGGCCATGCATACATATATGTGTTTTTTTAATCAACTTCCTGATTATATTAAATTATATTCCTTGTATAATACTGCACCACTTGTTAGAATGTGTTTTAAATTTGTAGTTTTGAACATTCTTTCAGTAAGCAATGAAAGAAAATGTATAAACCAATAATAACAAAAATACTCATTTCAGAAAATTGCGAACATAAAAGGACACTCTGACATCTGTCATTACAATCCACCAATATCAGTCAATAAGCACAATCTCTGCAGAAGTAAAAATCATCTGAATAATTCCACAGTAAAAAGAACTTTAAGAGGTTGCTACTGGCAAAGAACTTTACATTTCAGTGTTTCCTCTACAAATTCAGTGCCTGCTGCTCTTGAAGAATTAAACTGCTGCTGTTACATTAAAAAAAATTAAGTTGGTAATATTGCAATATGGAATGACTGACAAACCGACAAGTTCATAGTTAATAGGCATCTCAAACAAAGGAGTGCACACTCAGGACTGCAGAACCATATCCCTCCTTAAAATGCATCAAATAATCAGTAATCAAAAGCACATTCCAATACCAACTCGCAATCGGCATGATGTGGGAGTAGAACCCACAGCCTTCTGCATTAAAAGCAAATATATTCCCTGCTGTTCTTCTAATGCTTTCATATACTTTATCACAATGGTAGTGATATCATTTGATAAACAACAGTTGCACATTGTAAACAGGTGTGGCATATAAGCAGCATTAAACTTCTCTTCCCCTGATGCTCTCAGTGCCTTGTAAAATGCACTTGACACTCACTTTCTTGTAAAATGCACTAGACACTCAGCCATATCTCTCAACTTTGTACTACAAAACATCTGGAAAAAGACAAAATTTATGGCGGGAACAAAGGTCCAAAGACAGGGGAAAAGAAACCACTCATTGAGCAACAACAGATTTACTGAAGTAAATTCAACACTCAGTACAACAAGTAAGCGCTTTCGTCAGGCACATAGACCAAACTTCTTCAGACAATAAAAATGATATAACAGTTCATCTTATATACCATCACCCCCACCCCCAATAAATACTTACTAATTGACATCAGTACAATACAATTCAATAAAATAAATGTAAATACACATCAAATACAAATATAATTCGACCTACATATCTTAAAAAATCAAAACTAAAAACTAAAAAATAAGTGTATGTATATCATAAATATGTTACTCACATATTTTTTTAAAAAATATATATATATCTATCCAATACCCTAAGTTTTAATTTACTGCTAATAGAAACAGTATCATTTAATCCTGGAGGAATATGGGCATTAAGAAAGACCTGCCACCAGGTCTCCCTATCTTCCAACCATAGTTTCCAAGGTCCCCCTCGCTCACTCTTCCTGACCTGTTGTAACACCGCAAATTTAAACACATGGTCAGGAAAAGTTTTGATATGCCTGTATAGGGCATTTTTTTTCTTCTCTCCTGCGAATCTCATAAAGGTGTTCATAAATACGCTGACTTAACTTACGTTGAGTTTTCCCTACGTAAAAAACAGGACAATGGGAGCAAAGAGCAGCATAAACAACACCTTGGGTATGACAATTGAACTTGCCCTTGATGCTAATAGATTTATTTACAATTTTAACCTTGGATGTCATCAAAACATTCTTACACTGATTACACGCACCACAAGTTGTCATTTTACCCTGTTCTTTACCTGTCCTAACTTGTTCCAGTTTCAGTGGGGAAAGGTAACGGCCATCAGAGTGATGTTATTGCTGAACGTGCGACCATTAAACTTCCCAGTGTGTCTGCGGATCATGTTCCGCTGTTGGAGGTCGGTTCTACCTCAAGGGCTTTGGTCAGTGGCTCTTTGGATGGTGACAGTAATGGACAGATGAGGGAGAATGATTTCAACAATACCCCTCAACTCCTTAGAAGTAATGTACCTTCTATTGAAGAAGTTTCTGTTTCCAGAGTTGATGGTGTACATAGCATTTAACAACATGGTGAGTGGAGCTAACAATTTCAAGATGGCTATTACAGAATCCCTTGTTCATTGGCTTCAAGGAGAAGTATCTTCTGTTTGTGATCATCAAGGAGAGGTTTCTAGCCTCGATGGACTACTTTTGGAATATAAAAATAAATTATTGGAATATAAGAAAATTCAACAGGAGAATTTTTATTTTAGGGAATGCCTAAAAGTGCAGCATATTGCGAAAGGCATTCATATGTGGAAGTTCCTGAATGGGATCATTCCACATTCATGTTACCATCAGGAACATTTGGCCTTATTCAACCGTCATGGTTGTGAGTTATTGGAATTAATGTGTAAGCACAACAACACAGTTTTGGAGCGATTACAAGAGGAGATTCATGTGTTGGATGAGAGGATCCAACATGGGGACAATGTGGGAACAATGTAAGTTTGCTTACAATCACTTATTTCAGCAAGTGGAAGGGATTGTTTCTGTTATAGCCAGTCAGAAAAACAAAAAATTGGAGAGGGACAGACATGCTTATGAGGGTGGATATGCTTACCCCCTCCCCCACCTGTACAGGGTAGATGCCAGCAGGGTACGACACAACAAAACAATACAGATACTAATGCAGTTATCAATGTTGAAGATGGGGCCCCTTTGGACCAGCTAGGGCTGAGACGTTCCAAGAGGTTGAAGAACCGAGCACGCCAACAGTGGAACCCATACCCACGTGGGGAATTGGAGACAGTACGGGCAGAAGTTTGGCCAGTTTACCAGGAACAGGAGATGAGTACAGAAACTATTAGTAAACCTTATATTGTTTTGAACTCTAAAAAGGACTTCAAAGTATTCAATTTTACTGATTATATTTTTTCAACTAAACATGCCTGATGTGGTCTGTAAGGGTTTTAATTTTGTCATCAGTGGTAAAAGTGATATCAGTCAGCTCATCTGTGATTTAAAAATGTATACATGCAGACTTAACTTGAAGTTTATGCATAGAAATGACAATGATGCTTTTAATGTTAATAATTACTGCTTAAAAATGCCCAGTACTTATAACCCAGATCTCCACTATGCCATTAAAACTTTTGAAAAAATGTGTGAGACAGATTTTCGACATTTTTTGGGAAATAATGTGGTTGATGCCAATTTATCAAAGGTGGAAAATGATTCTTTAATAGAATTAAGAAATGACAACTTACGGATAATGCAACCAGATAAGGGGGGTGGGATTGGTCATCATGTACAAAGTTGATTATGTGCAAAAAATGTTTGAGATTTTGTATGGTGACACGTACACTGAAGCTTCTTTGAATGAAGTTAATATTTCATACAGTAGGATAGATAGTGACCTTTTGGATTTATTAATGCAGGATCAAATTGATCTAGATGAGTATAATTATATGCTCACTGATGTTCCAAAAATTCCTGGGATATTTGGTATCCCTGAAATCCATAAGGATTTGAGTAATACACCACTTAGACCAATAGTTGACTCATCTTGGTCTAAAACTAGTTATATTGCAAAATTCTTGGATTATAAATTGAAGGAGAAAATTATGGCCATCCCCCATCTGTGCAAGCATTCGTGGCAATTTTTGGAAAAGTGTAGGAAAATTTATGTAATTAATCCGAAGGTTACTTTCAGTACAATTGATGTTAAAAATTTGTACAGTTGTATTCCTCAGGATATTGGCCTTGAATGGTTTTCTGAATATTTGTTTGAAGAGTTTGGGTTACCGCAGCCTGTTAACAATATGTACACACAACTCATGCAGGTGGTACTTAGGAACAACTATATCTTTATCGAGGGTCATTACTTTAAACAATTGGAGGGGGTAGCTATGGGTTCCCCATGTGGTCCGCTTTTTGCCAACATTGTTATGGTTTGGTGGGAGAAAACCTTTTTGTTTCCTCTCCTTTGTTCAGTAATGTTATCTTATATTTGAGATACCTGTATGATTTGTTTATAGCTTGGAAAGATTCAGAGGAGGATATTGTAGAGTTCATGGACTATATTAATGGACGTTCAACATTTTTGAAGTTTACTTATTCCATAGGGGTGGATGGGCTTTCTTATTTAGATGTTGGATTGACTAAGACAAGGGACGGATTGCAATCTAAAATTTATAGGAAGCCAACATTTTCCAACAGTATGTTACACTTTGACAGCAGTCATCCCACACATGTCAAGCGAGGTATAATTAAGGGCCAGTTAGTTAGGGCAGCCCATATGGTGTCCAACTACAATGACTTTGTAGAAGAATGTGATTTTATGTGTCAAATGTTTTTGGATAGGGGGTACCCCAAGTATTTGATCAATAATATCAGAAAGGAGGTTAAGGATAAACGTATTAGTGGTCATTTTAGGCCAATTTTGAATGATAATATTAGTTATCCACCTACTGGTGCTGACACAACAAATGTGGGTGATGGTGCAACTACTGTGGAATTGGTCAATGTGAACATGGGGAGTATGAAGAATTTGATATCCTGTCCTTTGGTTACAACATTTTCCAGTGAAAGTGGTATTATACAGGCAATAATTAATAAGAATTGGGAAATTTTGAACAGTGACCCTGGGTTGGGAACCTGTTTTGGTAAACATCCAGAATTTGTATATAGATGGGGCAAAAATATTAAAAATGTACTGGAACAAGTTAGGACAGGTGAAGTACAGGGTAAAATGACAACTTGTGGTGCGTGTAATCAGTGTGAGAATGTTTTGATGACATCCAAGGTTAAAATTGTAAATAAACTTATTAGCATCAAGGGCAAGTTCAGTTGTCATACCCAAGGTGTTGTTTATGCTGCTCTTTGTTCCCATTGTCCTGGTTTTTATGTAGGGAAAACTCAACGTAAGTTGAGTCAGCGTATTTATGAACACCTTTATGAGATTCGCAGAAGAGAAAAAAAAAAATGCCCTATACAGACACATCAAAACTTTTCCTGATCATGTGTTTACATTTGTGGTGTTACAACAGGTTAGGAAGGGTGAGCGAGGGGGACCTTGGAAACTATGGTTGGAAGATAGGGAGACCTGGTGGCAGGTCTTTCTTAATGCCCATATTCCCCCAGGATTGAATGATACTGTTTCTATTAGCAGTAAATTAAAACTTAGGGTATTGGACAGATAGATATATATTTTTTTTAAAAACTATGTGAGTAACATATTTAAGATATACATACACTTATTTTTTATTTTTTAAGATGTGTAGGTTGAATTATATTTGTATTTGATGTGTATTTACATTTATTTTATTGAATTGTATTGATGTCAATTAGTAAGTATTTATTGGGGTTGGGGTTGATGGTATATAAGCTGAACTGTTGTATCATTTTTATTGTCTGAAGAAGTTTGGTCTATGTGCCTGACAAAAGCACTTACTTGTTGTACTGAGTGCTGAATTTACTTCAGTAAATCTGTTGCTGCTCAACGAGTGATTTCTTTATTTACTTGTTATCAGTTTTCAGTTGTTTTTTCCAAAGACAGGGACACATTTGAAATATTACTTGTATAATCTTAGAAAGTTGCTAGAATAAATGTTTTTTATTACCATGCATTTCCTGAAAGTGCTAATACTGTATAAGCTAACAAAGTTGTGACTAGACATGACCTATAGGCAGAGAAATGCAACAAATTCAGCCATTAGCCAGTTAAGTTTACAGTGCCTTTACAATCAATACAGACAACTAGAATAGACCATTAACCCCCATTAATTATTAATTAATTAATAGCCATTAAATAATAATAATTAATGTAGATGTAGTAATTCATGTAGCTAAATCAACATTTAATAAGTCAAACCTGTAAACTGATAAAACAGTTTATACTGTCTGAGATTTATCTGCTAAGCAGGTTACTGTATAGACACCAGAAACCAGAAACAGTTAGCAAACTCACAGATATCCCAGAAATAAGCCTAGATATTTGCAATGAAAAATAAACATTAAATGTAGAGCTAGAAATCACTACAGTACAGCTAAATACAAATACCTGTAATGGGTATTGTTAGTAAAGCAGATTTCAAAAAAGAAAAATACAACATTGTGCATTAAATAAAGATATAAAAATTACCTTAATCTGCTAAAGTATCCAAAAAACTTACAGTAAAACCACTGAAAAATGGCTCATACATACCACTAAGGTTTGGAGGAGACAGTAGAGCAATTAAAAGTGAAAAAAAAGATGTAGCCAAACACTGGCTGATACTGTTTGATGGTAGCAAGGCAGTATGGGAGTAAAGAAATGAAAATACAGGACAGGAATTTGTCCAAAATAGGTAGGTACAGGAATACTTACAGAAAGTGAAACCAGACTGCATCTGCAGTATCAACAGAATCCTATCACTGGAAATGTAAGTAAAGTACAATAATCAGTATTTAGACTATTATAGAATATTTAGGAATGCAAAGGAAAGGGTAAAAGGAAGATAAATGCAAGGTATTGAGCTGTAGTATAAGGTAGGGTTTACTAGATATCACAGAGTTAATACAAAGCAGTGAGAGGGGGTAAAAAGGAAGGAAGGAAATTTAAGGTGCAGAGAAATGGAGATGAACAAAAAGGGTGATAGTAAAGGTGGTGCCCAGTGAGGTGCAGAGAGTCTTACAAAGAACGTATATGTTACATGAGAATGATAAATTTAATTTGAAACATTTACTTTATGTCTGTGTGCTGCAGACTGGAGATTTAAAGCACTGAGCTTGGTGTAGGTATTACTTGAAATTCATGCCGGGTGATTTGGACTTTACAACTTTATTTCGGTATGCTGCAGACTGGATATTTAAAGCACTGAGTTTGGTGTAGGTGTTACTTGAAATTCATGTTGAGTGATCTGTAGACTTTTACAACTTTATTTTGGTGTACTTTAGATCAGAGATTTACAGCACTGAGTTGGTGTTGGTGTTACTTGAAGTTCATGCTGGGTGATTTGCATACTTTTAGAATTTTATTTCGGTATGCTGCAGACTGGGGATTTAAAGCACTGAACTTGATATAGGTGTTACTTGAAATTCAGATTGGGTGATTTGTAGACTTTTACAACCTTAATCTGCTAAAGTATAGAAAAACTTACAGTAAAACCACTGAAATAATGGCTCATACAAACCACTAAGCATTGCAGGAGACAATAGAGCAGTTAAAAGTGAAAGAAAAAAGATTATGGCTTATCAAGTAGAGGCCATGCAACTTGCACAGGCCACTGAGTTTGCAGATGCTTAAAAGCTGGTTTATTTTACCTCTTATTATTACACAATTCACAACAGCCAAACTTTTGTACACATCAAATACTATCTTGGGGATGTAGTTGTACATCAGTTCAAATGACTCATAGTGTGTTCCCAGAATAAAGTCTTTCAATTCACACTGACTGCTACTGAGGACATTTCACACACACTATCAAAAAACACTTTTTCCCATTTTGTGGTCATGGTAATCTGGAGCCCATCTCCAGAGGGCATAAGGCACTGGACAAGCCACCAACTCATTGCAGCACATGGACTACAACACTCACTCACATACCATACCAATGGTCAGTTTCACATCACCAATTCACTTAACCTCCATGTCTTTGGACTGTGGGAGGAAACCAAAGTACCTGGAATAAACCCATGCAAACATTGGGAGAACATTGAAACTCCAGTCACATGGGATTTGAACCAGGAATCTCAACAGTGGGAGCATGACTTATAACCCCACCAGCACTGTGCTGCCCTAAGGATTTTTCAAACAAGAAAACAGTGTGCAAAGTTGATATGCTCAAGTAAAAATGGAGAAATTTAGTTACAAATGGTTGAAATGATTTGTTTGCATGTTCTGGTGGTATCACTGTCCAAGCCACATGTTCTTCATGTCATCAGAATTGCAAGCAGTTGTATCCTTTTCTATCACAAACTGTATTGTTATTTGTGGAGATTATGATATTATTTGTGTACTTGTGCTGTTTAATGACTTTTCAACAAATGTTTTACTTTAAGTAGATATGTATATTTCTAAGGTGATACTTGAGTGGCTTAAAAGGTGACTATAAACTGTTGTATTATTTCTGCTTGTGTTCTTGTTGATCAGATGAATGGCAAACTTTATTTTTCATATATCTTACATCAGTAAAGGCTGACTGAACAGATAAGCCCGTTCCTAAAAGACATTTTGTGCTATTTGAATGTTTGCAATAAATTAATGAAGAGGTGAAAGAAAAATATACTTGAAATAAGAAATTCTGACTACAACAAACCAATTATGCATGCCTAAGCATGGTTATAAATCTTATAGTTCTAGTTGTAAGCATTTATAATATTTCAGTAACAAGTTAAATAATCGTATTAAGGTAATTAAGGACAAAATGGCTTGGAACAAACAAACAAACATTTCTTACATAAAAACTAGAAAGTTCTTGTCAAGCAAAAAAACAAGCATTATTTCCTTGATTTAAGATATTTAATCTTACATAGATTTCACTTTTTGCAGTGTATAACATGTATTTGTACCTTTAAGAAGGATTTCTACGACCTGAATGTGCATATAAATAGCAAACATGTGCTAGCTTCAGTGCTATTTTGTGAGTACAGCCAGAGTGTGAACATCTATGTATGAGATGGCTAGTTTGTATTTAAGTTAAAGTTATTTAGCTTCATTTGTAATGTGTTTATACATAATAAAGCTGCTTGAACAGAACCCACATGTTCGTCTTCTTCATCCTGACTAGACGAGCGACAGGGTCCCTCCTAAAGCTCTGACTGGAGTGGATTGCCCAAGCAAGTACTTCTCCTCCATAACCAATGCAGGCTTCACAATGATTATGTCAGAGGCTGTGTCTCTCTTAACAGTGGTCTGTTTTCCATCCACTAAGATAGTATATAATCTCTTCTGATAGTTCGGTTGTCACCAGACAACTTACAACTTGTATGCTGTTATTCCCACTTGCTGGATCCCCCTCCTTTTCTTTCCCACCTTGCCTCCATGAACATCTATATGACACATGGCCCCACTGGTTACATTTAAAACATTTAACCCTTGATCCTGGCCGTGTACCTGAACTAGTGGCTCCCCCTGTTACTGGCAAACTCTGTTGGGACAGTTTAGGCTTCCCACCATGTGTGCCCTTATATCCATGTGCAGCATTGGGTATCCCTTTCCTGTACAGTGATGCCTGCTTGCTAAGCAGAGAGCCACTTTCTTCCCCAGTTCATCTGCAGATTCTCGGTCTGCCAACCAGATTCCCATGTCCTCAGGCAAAGTTCTAAGGGCCTGTTCCTTCACCAAAAGGTCTGCCAGCCTTTAAAAAAGTGGTAGCCTGGCATTCACTCACTCACCTATGAAAATAAGTGCTTAACTCAGCAATATAAAGAAGCACACTTTCATCTGCCTTGCATCTATGCTCACAAACCTTTTTTCTGTAAGCTTCAGGTGTTAACTTAAAATGTTCTCGTAAACAACTTTTGACTTTTGCATAGTTTAAACAGTCAATATCACACAATTTCGATATAGCAGTTACAGCTTTACCATGGAGTAAGAGGGTTAGGAACCATACCCAGAGCCATTGGTCAACATTATACTGCATACATACCCTTTCAAATATTTGAATATAACTATCAAACTTATCACCCTCTGTAAATTGTGGAAGAAATTTACTCACCTTTTTGCTTCTAGGGTTCAGTTATTCCCATCCCCATTACCTCCATGACCCTGGCAAAGAGTCATCATCTCCCTGTCATGTTAACGCTGCTTCTCATTTTCATCAGCCTCCAAATGCCACAGTCTCTCATTTTCTTCTGCCTCCAAACACTACAGTCTCTCTGCTGATTCTTATTCTATATGTTTGGTCTCCAGTTCAAGTTTTTTTTAACTCCAGATGGATTTTTAAGTCCTCTGAGGAAAAGGTGAACTGTTCTGTTTTTGAGGGCTGCAAATTCCCATCAACAGACTGGGTATCCTCCTGGTTACTGGTCTGAGCTGCAACTAAGGATGGCATAATTTCCACTTTAGTCAGGTTGGCATACACCAGTCCTTTGGCTTCATACACCTTGGCCAACTGCTTCTTTGATGCTTAGCATAATCCTCTGCTGAGATTTTTGCCTGCTGTCCATGACTAAACTAAACTAACAAATAATGACACACGCACTCAGGTCACTCCACAACAAATACAAGTATGGCTCTGTCATTGTCCATGTCGGTGTGAATGACCTGAGATGGACCCCTGGACTACATGAAATGAGACATGGAGGAACTCTCAGATTATTTGGCCCAGGCAGATATGACCCTAACCCTGAGCAGCATCCTACCATCACACAGAATGATACCGCAGTAGAAGCAGAAAATGATTGACTTCAACAATTGACTAAGTTTCTGTTGTCAGTCTAAGGGGATCCAGTATCTGTCTGCTTGGGATGACATGACTGACAGACCACAATGCTTTGCCAGAGATGGCCTGCATCTGTCACCCATAGGTTTCCGGATACTGGCTAAGGCTCTTGCCACCCCTTATAGTGGCCTTTTTAGGTTGTGTTCCAAAGACCATATTACCACAATAACAACTATAAATAAATGCAATCTGAGGGTCATGCTGCTCAATGCTAGAAGTCTAAATAGCAAGATGCACTCTCTTGAAGCACTCCTCAAAATGGAGAACATCAAGATTTGTGCTGCAATGGAGACCTGGTTTAAAGCAGCAGAAAGTACCCCTGCACTACCAGGCTATAACTCATTCCACACCTTTCAGCCCCAGAACATGGACCGAAGCTCAAAAGGCAGTGGTGTCTCCATACTCATAAAGGATATGCATACTTCCAGACTAGTAGCTCAACATAACACACTGGAGATACTTCAGGTACATCTAACAGTGGGTAAGACGCAGATTCAGGTCATAGCTTGCTATAGGTCCCCAACCATGTCCCAACACTCTCACTCCACATTTCTAAGCACCCTGGAAAGTATTAGGATCCAACCCAACATCCTCATACTGGGTGACTTCAGCTACCCCTACATCAACTGGGAAAATGACTCATTCACCAATACACTTGCCCAACGCTTTCTAGAATTAATTAATTCCAATGCGATGGACCTGCTCATTTTTACTCCCACTAGAGGAAGCAACATCCTTGACATGGTTATTACTAACATGGGCAACCATTGCTCAACACCAGTAGTCAATTCCTCCCTGTTTAGATCTGACCACAAACTACCATGGAAATCCACATTAAACCCACACCAACAGCAAAGGTAACCACCAAGAAAAACTTCTCCAAAGCTGACCTTGGGCTCCGAAAAAAAGAGGTGGCTAACTTCACGGCACCCATGTAAATGGAAAATAGGTGCTTGATCACCGAATCATACACCAATGCGCTGTACGAAGATGCACATAAATGCATGGAACTAGCTATGCCCAACAGAATCAGGACGCTCTCCTCCAAAAAAGCAAGCCAATCTGGTGGTCCCGTGCCATTAACAAACTCCACAACAGAAAGAAGAAACTGTTGTTGAAAAAGGTGAAGTCCCAAGACTGGAAAACCTCCCTTATTAACCTCAACAAAAACTTGAGCTCCCTCATCAAAACCTCTAAAGTTACATATGAAGACAAAATTGTGGCAGACACTAAAATCAACCACAAAGCCTTCTACAGTTATATCCAGAATCTCAATGGCAATACCCAGATTTGCTCTCAGTTACTACACAATGGTACCACCTATACTGAGCCAACAGATATTGCCAACATACTGGCCGACAGATTCAGTGCCAACTTCATGCCTCTTTCCCCCTACAGGGCCAATCACAATACCGGAAGAATGCCAGGCACCCAGCATTACTGCAGCACAGGTTAAAGCTACATTGTTCAATGCCAAGAATACAGCTTCCATGGGACCTGACAATATCCCTGGCTGTGTTCTACATGAACTATAAAGTGAACGGGCCCCACGCTTGTGTGCTCTGTTAAGTCACAGCCTCACCTCAGGCTTTGTCCCTACAGAATGGTGTACTGCTACAGTCATCCCTCTCCATAAAGAGGGAGCGACTACAGACCCTGAGTATTATTGCCCCATTAGCCTGACGAGTCTGATATGTAAGGCTATGGAGCACATCATCATGGACCTAATTAACAAGGATATAGGGAATTTCAAAACTCTGGATCCCACACAATTTGTGTTTGTGAAGGGTAGATCATGCCTGCTCAACCTGGTTGACATCATACAACCTACCTCGATCTGGCCAAGGCTTTTGATACCATTCCACACTCAGGAATTATTGATAGACTCACCAAACTAGGCATCAACCCCTATATCACTAGGTGGGTTGCAAATTGGCTCACAGATAGAACCCACAGTGTGAAAGTAGCAGATGCCAAGTCAGACTGATGACCAGTCATGAGTGGAGTCCCACCGGGATTGGTCCTGGGTCCTCTCCTGTTTGGCATCTATTTCTCAGAAGTCCAGGCCAACACGGAGGGACTCTGGCTGACCATGTTCACCAACAATTGCAAGCTGGGAGCCATTATTAACTCCACAAGTGATGTAGACATCCTACAGAAAGGACTCACTGAGACCAATGACTGATGTCAAAACCATGGCCTTAAGCTTAATGCCAAAAAATGCATTGTCATTCCCTTTGAGAAAAACTCAGATCCCACTAATTACCACATTGATGTTAGCCCACTGAACACTGAAGGCATTATAAGAGATCTGGAACACAGGTTGACAGCAACCTCTCCTTTGACTACCACATTGCCACTATGGTCAGAAGAGTTTTGCATCCAGGAAGAAAGAGGTCATCATCTCTCTCTCTACTCTTCCCTCATTAGACCAATCATTGAGTATAATGCCCCATTTGGCATGTACCTCACTAAACACCTTCAACAGCTGGAAAGGCCACAAAAGTACCTCATGAAGAGGATCCTAAGCCATATACACATGCCCTACATGGACAGACTCAAAAAATTCCAGCTTGCTCTGTCTCATATTGTCTATTAAGAGGCAATCTCTGCTTGACTTACAAAGCCATGTCTGACCCAGCCCTGTTAGAAATGTTGCACCTAAAAAATCACAATCTCTCCACACCACACATTCCAAGGACCTCAACCTCATTACCACAATCAACAGAACATGCTGGAGGGACAGGTTCATAACCCAGAGACTGGAATAGACTTCCCATACATGTCAAGCAAAGCACCTCAGTGGCCCTTTTCAAGAAAAATCTTGATGAGTGGGTGGGAACTAGAAAGTTCACCTCGGGGATCACTCCCATTGCTCTGCTTGATAGAGGCACAGGGAACTAATGGTGGCATGATGCCAGGGCACTTCTATGGGCTAGGCTTGTAAAGGCTTCAGGGCCATTGGCCTAGTACATATCTATGAACCTATGAACACCTTTAAATAATTAAATAAATGAATAAAACTGTTGTGATATGAAACTCTAAATGTTCTCCATGTGGCTGCTGAGAGAATGCACACCTTTAGTGACACCTGTTTGCAGGCTACAGAAGTTCAATATCCACACCACTGCTCACCAGTATGTGATGGTCCCACCATTGCTATCAATATGTAACGTCCCCACTCTGGCCCAGTAACCAAGGAGTCTGAATCCTCACCACTGACACTGGAGAGGCATGTGCACTTGAAATACAAATGGATAGACTCAGTATTTCCAGATGCAGACCTCTCTGCATCAAGCACAATTAATTTCCCTTAAGAGCACCCAGGGAACATGCTCAGTCAGGGGGCTGGTTCCACTCTATATCTGTCCAGACCCCAGTAAGACTCCCCACTGGCACAGCTGAGAGTTGAGTCCTAAGCTGAAGCTCCAAGCTAAGTCCTCCCACACCATCTTTGTGAAACCAGCACTTTGTATCCCTGCTCCAAGCAGCTGACACACACACACACTCTTTGAGATTTGATTTGTAGACACACACACACACACACACACACACACACACACACACACACACACACACACACAAATGGGAAAGGAGGAACAGATTCACCTGTTATGCCCGCTTCTACTCAGACTATAAGATAGACATCACTGCCCCCAGAACCCCTTCCAGCTACTTTAAGGCTCTTAAAAGTTTAGCCAATTATACTCAGTGAAATTAATATTAATATAAATGGTAATATTGACCAAACAGCAAGGTTTTCAGGAGTGGTCACACTTATGCAAATACTCTCAAAGCTTAAATATATTCTAAAAAGGACTAGCCATAATGGAAACTTTAAATGTACTTAATAATAAATAATAAACGAACAAGAAAATACTAAATATCTATTTACAGTAAACACCAGAGTTTCAGACACAGGAAATATTAAAAATAACTGTGATGGAAAGTTTCACACAGTTATAGAAAAACAGTACTTCTAATCTCATTATATTTTCCTGAATAATCTAAAAGACTTACTGTTCTGTAGTTAAGTTACTTTCTATTGTATGTAGGATAATGTGTGGGGTGAGTGGTTCTTGTTGCCAGATCCAATGCAGAATACAGAATGCTGAGAGCAAACACCTACTAACAACTAAATATTATTTTTGGCTTACAGAAATACATCACACACATCTGGTCATCTGACTGTGTTTCTCATGCTATCACTAACAAGCTGACAGGATTTTAGTATCTATGTGTTAACAGACACACAGCTAGAGCTTTGATGAGATCTCTTGGAAGTCATAAAACCAGAAAACCATTCCACACTTCCTACATAAGCTACAACCTATTCTTTAGAACAGACAATGTGTCTCTGGCTCCATCAGACAATGTGTCTCTGGCTCCATTTCAAAACTGTGGGATAACATCTTTGTGGCTTAACTCATAAAGTAGTTTAATTTCAAGAATATTTTGCAATTTCAGCTGGATTAAGATTAACCTCTTCACTTCCAGTATAGGTTGTTACAATGTATATATTTAAATAGTTACAATAATGCATGTACATTTCTTTTCTTTCCAGAAGGGCACACTGTTGATGCATTTTAACACACACAAACCTCATAAATACATTTTCAGCACATGCATCTGTACAAATAAGTTTGATATACAAATGACATATAATTATTTACAGAATTCCAACTAGATGTGCTGGCATATGTTACAAATCCACTGCCCTATTTCTCCTGGCATCGCTGGCAGTACCTCCTATCATCAAACATACCACTATATTTATATTGTGCCCTGATCCATTTCAACATTAGCTGCTCATTCCTGTTCAGTCGTAGTCCTTGTATACCCTATCATGCAATCAGTATGTGTTCCATATACTCCTGAATAAAGTGTCCCTTCTACTAGTCACATATATTATTGCAACTTTGCTACATATCATTTGTTTTTAAATGTATGCATGCACTACACTATTGTTTCCCTATTCACAATTAACCTCCCTCTTCAGTTTTCCTAGAAGTGTGTAATTCCCTTTTACTCTGGACTAGTGGCATAGAGCGATGAATCTCTTAACTAAAGCACAGATGACCCATGTCCAGTTAATGGCATGGATATTTGACTGACTGCATGGTGGAGGATAAGGCTGAGTGGTCAGTGCCAGCTTGCTTAACCTCAGGTGGGGCTAGAGGGCTGCTAAGCCTGTAGCACTAGTGACACATATCAGTGGCTGGCTGTAGCTGTATCTGTAACTAGTAATGAGTGCATTGGTTCAAGATGCATCAGGCAGTCATTTCCTTGCTGAGTCAAGGACTAGAAGGCATAGGTGGGAGCACACACCCTCTTCCCTAACCAGCCACCGAGAGTCCAGAGGTAGTATAGGAGTTGTCCATTCTCAGGGGCCAGCATGCTGACCCACTTCCTACCTTCCAGCACTTCCCACCACAGGAATGGGTGGGCTAAAAGGTCTTCTCATGCAAGAATAAATCTGCCATAGGACTTTTCTTTAGCCCAGGGAATATCCATCTCCACCCCCCACAGCATGAATGGGTTGATTGGATGTATGTAACAGTCACTTTATGCAGAGTCCATCAGACATGGGGGGTGCAAAAGGCTCTCCTTCATCTACAATTCTCTTTTCTTTTTATAACAAAGGGCATGCTTTGCTTTTAACACCTATTACTCCCCTTCCTTATCTATAACATCTAGTACCAGATATATTTCATCTGGCACATCCCACATTCTTTCCAGTTCCCCAGACCCCCATCCTTAACATTATCATTATCCTGGAACTGTTACTGACCAACTGCATGATAATTCTCCTCCCAGTTTTATATGTAGTGCCACCCCTTCTGAGATACCTAAATGTATATATTATATATGAATAAAATATGTAATTGTAGCTGCCACATGTATCTCAGTTTCTGGTTCAGGCAGACTTCCCACTATTCACACACACACACACACACACACACACACACACACACACACACACACACACACACACACACACACACACACACACACATATATATATATATATATATATATATATCATCTACCTTCATTTTTTCCAAACCTTTTTTTATAGAATCATATCTGATTTATTCAGTCACACATCTCTTTGTCTCTGGCATTTTCTTTTTTATTCTTAGCATTCAAGGAAAAAAATATTATGGCTTCTTCTGGCTGGCAAGTGAATGAATCAGTGGTCATGTGTCACTAATAAGGAATGAATGGATTAAGATTCTTAGGAGGGATCTGCTGGTAAGCAGGTATAGAGTTAAAAACCTAGCCAGAAGATATATGGTTTCTACTTTCTTACTGCCACTTCTCTTGTATGTTGCCCCAATGTTCACTTACCTTCAAGTTTCACAAGTGTTCAAACTTGAGCAAAGTTATAATAATATAGCCATATTTACTGTAAACTATAACACACCACTGGTCATCACTCAGAGAATTTAACTGGTTAGAATTATCAAATAACTTAGCTCTTTCTCAGCTAACTTCAGCACATAGACTTCTCTATAAGCCAGAAAATTGTTTAGCCCTTAACAACTTAATATAACACTACTGCCCCAATCCAATTTTATGCCTGAGGAAAAAAATCAGTAATCACTATAACCAAATTATTTAATACTGCAAGTGGCTTTCTCTATCTGCACAACCTGGATAACTGGATGGAGAACAGAAAATACACCCATGGGATTCCACCTATGTCCCTGCTGGACAGTGCCATAGGGTGCTGACTTGTTGGAACATGGGATAAATTCTTAGCTAGGCTTCTAAGGGCCTCAGGGCCAATAGCCTAGTAACTTCCTATGATCCTATGTTTCTTTATTCAGATACTGCAACTAAACAATGGAACCCCATTCCATTGCCAAAGAAATCCATTCCAAATATAAGCTCATTTAAAATACAACTAAAACTTTACCTATCAAATAAATGCATCTGCTCCAATATGTCTCCAGGACAAATATAATCTTCAGCTGGCCATATTGTTAAACCATTTATTTTTGCTCATATTTCTATGCTCCACCATCCATATACATAGTTTGTGACACAGCTCACCACCTTACCTCCATACTTCTAATACAAACCTCATCACAGTCATAAATAATTATATAGGGACCTTCTTAAAACTTCCTCTCCTAACTACAATGTTCTCCTCTATCAAGTTCCTTCCCTCATTTCCAATTCTTTGAATCTCTAATCACTAATCACAAGGTCTATTATCTAATTGACAAATTATTAAATGTGTAAGCATTGTATACCATAAAAGTATCCTTTATTAGATATGAATGCCATCTAATTAGCAAATGTATGTGTAATTGTTAATATTTAATACTTACTGTTTGTTCATGTATATTACTGAAAGTCTGAATAAAATACTTGTAATATTTTGGAGATTTCCCTCCTAGGCTTCTGCTGAAATGGATTTTGCCTAAATGCAGTTGGACAAACTTGGTAAACAAAAGCAAGATAAAAAATGAAACTGAAAAAATAATAACAAGCAGACAGAAAAAGAGGAAATATATGTCTCTGACCAAACTATTAAATATAGTGGTATATATATTCTGTAAAATTCAGAGAAGTCACCTGAAACAATTTATTTTTTTTTGGTTCATTTTGTGAATTTGTCTGTTAGTCATTAGCCCCTACAGGAAAATTGGCTCCAGGAAAGCAGGCAACAGAATCTCACATGTGTGCATGACTATCGTAACAATTACAGTATACATACTTCTTATAACATTTAAAATGAGATAAAATCCCATGTTTTTGAGAAAATAATATTAGCTTTTTTTATTCTCATTCTTATGAACATATTTACTATACTAGTAAAATTATTCAGATTACTGCAGAGTTTATCAGCTTAAAAATGTACAATATAAGTTTATAGTGAGCCAAATGGCAGAATACAGAGGATTCAAATGGCTAAATAGGACTACTGAAGGTACATACACATAAAGGACCATATGTCAAAACCATTTAGAATATTCCAGAAAAGTTCTCAGAATAATATATTATGATATTCAGCTACAAAATTCACTTGGAGAATCCAGATGTAATGACAAAACGTTATCTCAACTAATATACCTTTAACTGCATGTGAATCTAAATATTTAGCACAATCATAATTCTAGTGTAAAGAAAAAAATTCCCTGCTCAAAAGAAATATATTTTGCTTCTGATGTTGTGACAGGTGTGTAAAAACAGATCAGAAGATTAGTGTTTTATTGTATAGCCTAACAGAAATCCATGTATCCCCAAAAGAAACTAAATACAATGAAAATAGAATATGATTGTGAAGGCATATGGGCTGTGGCATTTTGCTATCAGTGCATAAAATGGTATGTGTCACTTCTCTTCTAGATATCATTACAGTCCTCCCTACAAATAACAATGGGATAGTTACTTACAAAATTCACCTGAGACTCCTATTCTATGCCTAGGGATTTCATTGCAGATGCTTAGCTGAATTTTACCCTGCAACTGTGGCTGCTTCACATCATAAATGTTGAGACCTCACATCTTACAACTGAAAAAAGCACTTTATTGTTGAAATATGTCAGATGTACAACTTTTGCATTTGATGTAATTACAACTTAGTCAAATATATTCTGCAACAGTGCTATATAATTTGGTCTGCAAAAAATTCATATGCCCACCAGAAGAAAATTACTATAATGCAAAATGTCAGATCATGATAATGAAGGGCATATGACCACCATCATTTGGCACATATGTATATAAACAGTATGTCAGCCATGTTTTCAGTTTTCATCAGAAAACATTCAGCCAATAACAACCTAATCAACAAACCACGATGCTTTGCCAGAGATGGTCTGCACCTGTTGCCCCTGGGATTCAGGTTACTGGCTAAGGCTCTTGCCACCCCCATAGTGCCTTTTTTAGGCAAGGCTGAAATGACAAAACTACCACCGTAACAGATAAAAACACACAAAATCTGAAGGTTATTCTACTCAATGCTAGAAGACTAAACCTCAAAATGCACTCTCTTGAGGCATTCCTAAAAATGGATAACATTGATATCTGTGCAGTAACTGAGACCTGGTTCAAGGCTCCAGAGAGCACCCCTGTAATACCAGGCTACAACTCTTACCACACTTTTCAGCCACCAAACCATGACCAAAACACTAAAGGTGGTGGAGTGTCCATATTCACCAAGGATAGTCACACCTCCAGGCTAGTTGCCCAACACAATGCATCTGAAATATTACAGGTGCAACTAACACTAGATAAGACTGCAATCCAAATTGTAGCTTGCTACAGATCCCCCACCATGCCCCAAGATTCTCACTACACCTATCTAAACATACTGGAAAATATTATGATACAACCTAACACCCTAATACTGGGTGATTTCAACTACCTTGCCATTAATTGGGAAAACTACTCGGGTACCAACACCTTTGCTCAATGGTTCTTGGAATTTATAAATTCCAACACCCTGGATCAACTAATCCATACTCACACCAGAGGCTCAAATATCCTTGACCTGGTCATTACCAACATGGGAGATCGATGCTCCACACCAGCGAGCACCACCTCGTTGGTCAGGTCTGACCATAAGCTAATCACCCTTGATGTCCACATCCCACCCCCCAGTAGGGAAACCTCCATAAAAAAACTTCTCCAAAGCCAACTTCATGCTACTCAAGTCAGAAGTGACAAACTTCATGACACCCATGCAGACAGGAACTGAAAGTTCGACTGCCGAATCTACACTAAGGCACTGTACGAGCATATCCACCTGTGCATAAATTGTACCATTCCAAACAGAACCAAGATGCTCTCTTCCAAAAAAAGGAAGCCAATCTGGTGGTCACTTGCCATAAACAAGTTATAGAACAGAAGGAAGAAACTGTTACAGAAAAAAGGAAAATTCCAGGATACAAAAAACTCCCTTACCAGCCTCAGTAGGAAGCTGAGATCCCTCATCAAGTCCTCCAAACCTAGTTATGAAAATAACATTGCCAAAGATTCTAAGGACAACCACAAGGCATTCTATAGTAATGTCAAGAATCTAAATGGCAATACTGAGATATACTCTGAGATAGAATGGCACTAAATATACTGATCCCAAGGATATTGCAAATATCCTAGCAAATTGATTCAGTGCCAATTTCACCCCCCTCTCACCCTCCTAAAGGGCCCATCTCAATACCAAAAGATTGCCAAATGCCTGTAATCATGGCCACACAGGTAAAAAATGCACTCTCCAAAGCTAAGAATACAGCATCCATGGGACCAAATGAAATCCCGGACTGTGTACTGCATGAACTTCAAAATGAACTGGCACCTTACCTAGGTGTCATGTTTAATCATAGCCTCACCTCAGGCTTCGTGGCCAATTAGTGGTACACAGCTACAGTTATTCCACTCTACAAGGTGGGGGTCCACCTTGGACCCAAGAAACTATTGTCTCATCAGCCTAATGAGCCTGATCTGCAAAGCCATGGAATGCATTATCATGGAACTTATAAACAAACACATTGGCAACCTTCAAACACTGGACCCCACCCAGTTTGGTTCTGTAAAGAGCTGATCTTGTCTCCTCAACCTGACTGACTCCTTCTAATCAGTCTCCAGAGCCATGGACAAGGGTAAGATGGTCCACACAACCTATCTGGACCTCACCAAGGCCTTTGACATGACCCCCCACTCTGCAATTATAGATAAACTTACTAAGCTGGGCATTAATCCCTACATCACTCGATGGGTCACAAACTGGCTTACTGACAGAACCCACACTGTAAAAGTAGCCGACTCCAAATCCAGATCCAGACAAGTGACAAGTGGAGTACCTCAGGGTTCAGTCCTGGGACCGCGCTTGTTTGGCATCTACTTCTCTGAAGTACAGGCCAACACCAAGGGACTCTGGCTAACAAAGTTCACAGATGACTTCAAACTGGGAGCCATTATCATATCTCCAAATGATGTGGATATCCCACAAAAGGGCCTTACAGAGATAGATGCTTGGTGCCAGAGCCATGGGCTCAAACTCAATGCCAAGAAATGTATAGTTATTCCATTTAGGAAAAACTATGTACGCATGAATTACCACATAAGTGGAAGTACAATAAACACCGAAAGTGTGATAAGAGACTTAGGGACACAGGTGGACAGTGGTCTCGCCTTCGATAACCACATCGCCACAACAGTCAGGAAATCTTTCTATGTGGCACATCTCATTACTAAGGGCTTTTCATCCAGGAAAAAGGAGGTCATTGTCCCACTGTACTCATCCTTCATTAGACCCATTATAGAGTACAATGCCCGGTTTGGTATGTACCTCACAAGACATCTGCAACAGTTGGAAAGGCCGCAGAAATACCTCACTAAAAGAATCACAGGACTAAAGCAGATGCCCTCTGCTGACCGTCTAAAAAAACTCCAGCTATACTCTGTTGCATATCGTCTACTCAGAGGCGATCTCTGCTTAACATACAAGGCCATGTAAAACCCTGAGCTGTTGGACATGCTCCACTTAAAGAAATCCAAATCCCTCAGAGCCACACACTCCAGAGATCTAACCCAGTCATCACAATGAACAAAAAATGCTGGAGGGATAGATTCCTGTCCCAGAGACTTCCCACACTGTGGAATAGACTGCCCATACATGTCAAGCAGACCGCCTCTTTGGCCCTCTTCAAAAGAAACCTTGATGACTGGATGGGAGATAGAAAATTCACCCTGGGAATCACGTCAGTCACCCTGCTAGACAGTGGACCAGGGAAGTAAAATTCCTGGGAGAAATAGCCGGGGAAATGTTATGGCTAGCTTTGTATAGACCATAGGGCTGATAGCCTAGTACCAACCTATAAACCTATGAACCTATGAACAACAGGTTGTACAAAATGCCTCAAAGGACTGTTATTCTTACATTAGAGACTTCAGTGCAACTCAGTGCTGACTATAACCCTACCACATTAGTTGCTACACACTTTGGAGTTTGAGTGTCTGGTTGAAGAAAGAGGTAAGGGATGCTGTCAAACAAAACAGAAATCACACAAATCATAAGAAACACAGAACACAATGAAGGGGAGAGAGAGTGTGAGAGAGAGAGAGAAAAAAGAAAACATGACAATGAAGACCAAAAATACCAAAGTTCATCAGTAGGTCAAAGTATCCCTAGATAAGGATACAATTGGAGGAATGAGATTAAGATGTCTTAGATATAGCAGAATAACAGGATTCATTCTTCATTTTTACAGTCATTGAAAAGTAACAAGATAGGGTGCTACCACAGGAAAGTAAAGTAGGTAAATGGCTGGGATAAATAGGATGTTGGAAATATGGCCATGAAAAGAGTACAGAGGAGATTGAGCAGTCTACAAAGAAATAAGGTGCAAACAACATCCAGATTGTTACATCCCATACTATTAGAAATTGATAATCATGTGTGGGGAACCACTGACAAAATCTTACAGTATTTCTTGGTTAAATTTCTCCCAATTCTTTTGGGTTTCTAATACCATGATGGAAACAGACCCCATTCCTAAGTTAAAGTATCATTAAAGTCTGTGAAATTAGTATTGATTTCAATCTTTGATGTTAGTCAAAAGTGCTCTTCCGAGTACACACAATGTGCTCAGAAGTGACTCCTTTTACAATTCATACAGAGCTGCATGTATCAGTAGCATATCTAAATAAAAATTTAAATTCTTTTTTATGACACCCATTGCTCATAGTACTATTGGAACTGTCTTTGTATCCTTCTTCCACATTGCCCTCATTTCTGCCTTCAAATCCTAGCATTTTATGACTTTGTGTGTCTCTGTACAATTCCAACGATCAATACTAATTTTGTCTTCTTTTCATGGGCTACTATATCATGTTTTC
This sequence comes from Protopterus annectens, assembly GCF_019279795.1. Classification (NCBI taxonomy): domain Eukaryota; kingdom Metazoa; phylum Chordata; order Ceratodontiformes; family Protopteridae; genus Protopterus; species Protopterus annectens. The sequence goes on from NC_056728.1 coordinate 1,853,358,850, forward strand.
TCGTTTATGTTTTTTTAACTGTTGGCAATGGGTGGTAATGGGTGATTCCATGTGATATAAACTTTATCATTTTCAATAATGTTTTGTGGATCAAATTTCCAATGTTTCTCAGCTACTTCAGTATAGTAATATTCACAACATCCCCATTGTAACAGTCTTGCCACATTATTATGCCTTTCAGTATACAGGCCCTCTGCCATTAGTGTATCACACCCAGCCACAAGATGTGTGACTGTTCCCAGTTCTGTTTTACAGAATCTGCATTTGTCTTGCTGAATAGATTTTGTAAACCAACGTGTATGTAGACCACCACCCTGGGCCACCAATATTAACCTTGCATCTTTTGGTTTAACTTCACCTCTCCTTTACCATTCCTGCATTCGATCGTGATCAACATGAGGTTGTTCCAGAAGTTTTTGGTGCTTGCAATTATATTTATGTCTTTTCCACATTTCTTGCTTTTTCATCTGATCCTTCTCCTTATATTCTTTTTTTTTTTTTTTTTGGCACATTCAGTTGTTGCCTGATTTTTGTCTACGTTTGGTTTGGATTCCATTTCTGCTTGACACCACTATGCTTCTGTTAAACTAAGAACTCCAAAAATGTGAGATGTTGACAAATGTTTTTTTGTAGTCTATCCATGCCATACTTAGATTCTTCCTCTTTTTACAATTCTCCATTATGACTTTATTTAATAACAAATTATTCTTTGTTCTATATGACTTATTACCCTTTTATTCTATTGCCATGATTGAAGTTTTTTCTAAATGACTATAAACTCTGTTGGCATTCATTCCAGTGCATAGTTTATGCATCATCAAAAGGCAAGTTATTGATCTATAGTTTTAGGATAGCTTGCAGGTTAACTCTTAAGGAAGAGCATTGTTTTTGCTGTGGTTAACCAGTTTGGTGTCTGTTCAGGGTACTCATATAAGTAATTAAGTAGGGCTAAATCTTCATTTAAAGAATGCAATAACTTTTAGCCTGAAGTCAGGTACTGCATCTGGGCCTGCAGTTTTCCAGTTAGGAGCTTTTTTAGTTTTGTTTCAATTTCTTTGTCTGTTAACATCATCCTATTTCATATCCTGTACATTTGAACTTCTTACTGTTTCTTCTACTTCTTCTATCCATTCAGCATCTTAATCATATTCCACAGAGTCTTCATTGATATTTCTCCACAATGTGTCTATTTCTCCCTTTTTTGGTGGTGTTTCTATTCCTTTTGCTTTGTTTCCCAATTTTGTATAAACTTTTTTGGGTCAACACTGAATTTCTTATTTTCTGCTTTTCCTTTATATTTATCTGCATATCTTCTAAGTTTTTCTGCCTGCACTGATATCTTAATAGTTTATTATTTGCAATAGTGTATGATAAGTCATGGTCTGCTCTAATACTGTGCATTGTTTTTATCATGCCTATCTTTCTTAGTATTTTTGTTGATCTATTCTCTCTTTTATACTCTTCTAACAGTGACACTTCTTGTCTTAACTGCTCTATAGTTTTCAGCATTTGATACTTCCATGATAGCGTTTGATTGACTTCCTTCCTTTCCCTTATTGCCCTGTATTTTTGTGGTAAGACAAAAGAACTGCACACTTCTGTTGTGTCACATGAATTTGTGTTAATAGTTTTGATTACTGTGTTTTATCAAACTTCTTACATTTTGAATCTTATTGACTTTCTGTAATCTATTTCATTCATTGATCTTAATATGGCTAACCATTTCTCTTGAATGAAGCAACTCTTCCCTTAGACCATTTTCTTCTAAAATGAGGGCACATTCTTTGTTCTCCATTTCCTGTTGGCATTCCACAAAAAGTTCAAGTACATCTTCCTGTGACATAATCTCTGCAGCTGCATCCTGTGTCTTCCATTGCACTATCATATGAGAACTCACTGGCCTATCACTCTATAACATTAACTGTGTCAGAGTTGTCACCATTTCCTGTTTCTTCCCTTGCTGTGCTTTTGTTCTGGGTTCCTACTGAAGAATCTAGAGTATCTTCATGTGGCAATTGATCAGATGCTTCCCGTTTTATCTGTTTTTTCTTTAATTTGAAGACTCACTTCCCCATCAGGCTGTGACGTTACCAGAGTTGGATTTTCTACACTAAATCTTTCAATTCACAGGTAATCCATAACTTCAGTTTCTATTTCTTTAACGTCACCATTACTAATCCTCTTTTGTATTGTTCCCTTTGTTTTCTTATTTGTTTTGTATTGTAAAATTTTTCATATCTGGATGCCTTTGCCTGTGCTTCTTGTCAAATATCTTTGGTGCTGCCTTTTTTGTAGTGATTAGTTTTGCTTTCTCTTTTGTATAAATATTACACCATATTAAATCTCTTATCGATATTTCTTCTTCAGATGTCTGACTCTCCACTTGTTTCTCCTTACTTTGATGACTCATTTTTCCATCATGCTGTGGTATAACCTGTGTTAGAATCATGTTGTGACATAACCTGTGTTAGACTTTCTACACTAAATCCCTCACTTTGCAGGTATTCCACAACTTCAGCTTCTTTTTGTTTAACTTCTACTTTACTAATCATCTGCTCTGCATTCCCTCTTTGTGATCTTATTCTTTGTACAGTGAAGTTTTCCATATCTCGGTGCCTTTGCCTATATTTCTCTTCAAATATCTTTGGAGTTGCTTTTTTGTATTGATTAGTTTGACTTTCTCTTTAGCATAAACTTTACACCATATCAGATCTCTCTTTCTTTCCAATCTCCATGTTTATTTTTTATACCTTTCAAAAATCTCTAGGTTTTGTTGTCTATCTTTTCACATTTCTTCAGTTGCTTTTCTTTTTCCAAAATGGCCCAAGGTTTCTTAGTCTAGATAATGTTTTTCATGATTCTGTTGTATTAATGAACACAACTTTGTATTTTTTAGCTTTTGACAGTTTTTCTTGTGCACGTTTTTTTTTTCTTTCTTCTACTTTCTCTCTCAGTCATTTTGAATATCTTCTATAAGGAAATTATGGACTTCTTGCATATAGTAAAAAAAAACATGATTTCTTTCTTATCCTCAGTAGTTCACTCTATCATCTTTTTTTGGCTATTTTTTGATCTGCCAGTATTTCTGGGCTGTGTGGACTACTTCCTTCTACAATAGAGGAGACATTTTCCCTCTGAGCCTGGCCTAACCCCATTGGAGGGATGTTTCACTGACTTGAGGATTCCACATTGTCATTTTTCCAGTCCTGGCACCAGTGTGAGTATCAGGATTGGACACATTTTTACCCTGGTAATTATGCAGACAGCTGTCTTTTTTATTTTTCAACCCACTTCCATCCATGATATATTCTATATAAAATACAGTCTATATATCAGTGTTGTCTTGGTGAGATTTTGTAAAAAATAAGGTCCACCTTGTGGAGGTACTCAGCAAGACTTGAGGATGAATTCAATTCCAGCAGTACTACTCTCCTTTGCTTTCCAATTTTAACATCTCTCTCTCTCTCTCTCTCTTGAGCTTTAAATCCATAGTAAACGATATGATGTTGGAACAGTGGAGAATGGTGACAGCTTCTCCGTAACATAATAACAAGGCTATGAAGATGCAAGACCATTTTTGGCCTTCTACTTTCAGTTCTATAGCAGAAAATCTCATGAATAAAATGCTAAAGCTTGGCTGGAAGAGTTCCCAAATGCTATGTAATTGATGTTCTCTATTGAAGGTTTACTTGATTCAGTTCTAGAAATCTATAAATGGTTCAACAGTAAGGCAGAAAAAGGAAAAGCTATGGATATGGTTCATTCCAACTTTGGTATGGACCTTGGCACTGTGCATAAGAAGATGTTGCTAAGAAAATAAAAAAGCAAGAGATGAGGTCCAAAATGGAGGGGTGTACTGTAAACAGAAAACTTTATCAGAACCAGTAGAGTGTTGTAAGTGGGGAATTTTTGCTAAAAAACAAATCTTTAACAAAAAAGTGCCATAGGGTACAATGTTGGGCCAGGCCAGTTTGGTATAGATATGTCAAAAACCACTCCATGATAGGGGATTAACAGCAAGCTACTAATGTATTGGGGATATAAAGAACTAAATGATCGTCATGGATGGTGTGTGCATGTGTGTGTGTGTGTGTGTGTGTGTGTGTGTGTGTGTGTGTGTGTGTGTGTGTGTGTGTGTGTGTGTTTTGTGGGATCATTCTTCAAGAAGAATTATAACAGTTACTACTGCATGCAGACAGATGGCACCTAAAACTTTTAATAAAACATTGTAAGATTATATATTTTGACATAGGGAGGTCCAAACAATATGCTGTCTTGTTGGGGTGACATTAAGCTGGATAGATGACAAAAATGATTTATGAATAATAAATAGCCTGTAAATCAAGGAATGAAATGCAATATGAGAAGACTAGGCTAGTTGGATGCTGGGTGCATAGTGCAAAGGGAAGATTTCAGAGATGATGCAGTAATTTTACTATTGATAAGGGCACTGGATGGCTTCTAGAGAACCAGGTATAGTCCTGCACACTCATGAAATAGAAAGCATGGAATGCAATGTAAACATAGCAGTAAAATGTATAGACCCTTTGGAGTATGATGGAAGTATTGCAAAATCGAACATTGTTTCTGAACAGATCTGAGGATTGATGCTAAAGGGAAAAGACAGACAGAGACAGAGAGAAATGGAAATACATCTTGCAGTTGGAAGAAGCTAGAGAAAAAGTCAAACTAAACTTGAGAAAACTGCATGAGGCACATTATTGAAAGCCATCAAATGGTTTCAAAGTTGGTTGGAACAGGGCAAAAAAAATGTAAAGAGTGTAAAAGGGAATCTGCATGGGTGTAAACTAAAACATTAATTTTGACCACAGACTCCAAGGCTTTTCCTCCATATGTATATTTATGCAATCATACGATAACATATACTGCACATTTATTGAAGCTTTTGCACTGGGCCATCTTTGCTTTTAAGTAAACCCTGGAGTGCAAAGCTAATAAAAACAGAAGTATAGCAAACTGTTAAATGTTTACCAAAAAAAATGTACTAGTTAGACCACACAGGAAATTTAGTCTCCATAAATCAAGCTTGTAAATCAATTAATTGAACTTCATTTTTTTTTATCATTTATGATATCACAGCTTTCTGCTCTTGGATCTAGATCAGTTCTGATAGCAAAGATGGGACTGCACTATTCCCTACAGCTGGCGTTATACATAACAAAGACAGCTAAGTAAATCTGATAAAGAGTAATCAAAACAAGGCAACAGCCCACTATTATACCAGGACATAAGTATCCACACCCAGGGCTACAGTCTTTTATTACACCAGGAAGTAAGTATCCACACCCAGGGCTACAGTCCCTTATTACACCAGGAGCTAAGTATCCACACCCAGGGCTACAGTCCTTTATTACACCAGGAGGTAAGCATCCACACCCAAGGCTACAGTCCTTTATTACAGCAGGAGGTAAGTATCCACACCCAGGGCTACAGTCCTTTATTATACCAGGAGCTAAGTATCCACACCTAGGGCTACAGTTCCTTATTACACCAGGAGGTTAGTATACACACCCAGGACTACGGTCCTTTATTATACTAGGAAGTAAGTATCCACACCCAGGGCTACAGTCTCTTGGAGCTAAGGATCCATACCCAGGGCTACAGTCCACTATTATACCAGGACATAAGTATCCACACCCAGGGCTACAGTCCTTTATTACACCAGGAGGTAAGTATCCACACACAGGGCTACAGTCCCTTATTGCACCAGGAGCTAAGTATCCACATCCAGGGCTACAGTCCTTTATTACACCAGGAAGTAAGTATCCACACCCAGGGCTACAGTCCCTTATTACACCAGGAGCTAAGTATCCACACCCAGGGCTACAGTCCTTTATTACACCAGGAGGTAAGTATCTACACCCAGGGCTACAGTCCTTTATCACAACAGGAGGTAAGTATCCACACCCAGGGCTATAGTCCTTTATTACACCAGGAAGTAAGTATTCACACCCAGGGCTACAGTCCCTTATTACACCAGGAGCTAAGTATCCACATCCAGGGCTACAGTCCTTTATTATACCAGGAGCTAAGTATCCACACCCAGGGTTATAGTCCTTTATTACACCAGGAGGTAAGTATACACACTCAGGACTACAGTCCTTTATTATACTAGGAGGTAAGTATCCAGACCCAGGGCTAAAGCCCCTTATTACACCAGGAGGTAAGTATACACACACAGGGCTACAGTCCTTTATTATACCAGGATGTAAGTATCCACACCCAGGGCTACAGTCCTTTATTACACCAGGAGGTAAGTATACACACCCAGGACTACAGTCCTTTATTATACTAGGAGGTGAGTATCCACACCTAGGGCTACAGTCCCTTGGAGCTAAGTATCCACACCCAGGGCTACAGTCCCTTATTACACCAGGAGGTAAGTATACACACCCAGGACTACAGTCCTTTATTATTCTAGGAGGTAAGTATCCAAACCCAGGGCTACAGTCCCTTGGAGCTAAGTATCCACACCCAGGGCTACAGTCCCTTTTCACACCAGGAGCTACGTATCCTCACCCAGGACTACAGTCCTTTATTATACAAGGAGGAAAGTATCCACACCCAGGGCTACAGTCCCTTATTACACCAGGAGGTAAGTATACACACATAGGACAACAGTCCTTTATTATACTAGGAGGTAAGTATCCACACCCAGGGCTACAGCCCCTTGGAGCTAAGTATCCACACCCAGGGCTACAGTCCCTTATTATAACAGGAGGTAAGTATCCATACCCAGGGCTACAGTCCCTTATTACACCAGGAGCTAAGTATCCCCACCCAGGGCTACAGTCCTTTATTACACCAGGAAGTAAGTATCCACACCCAAGACTACAGTCCTTTATTACTGCAGGAGGTAAGTATCCACACCCAGGGCTACAGTCCTTTATTATACTAGGAGGTAAGTATTCAAACCCAGGGCTACAGTCCCTTGGAGCTAAGTATCCATACCCAGGGCTACAGTCCCTTATTACACCAGGAGGTTAGTATACACACCCAGGACTACAGTCCTTTATTATACTAGGAGGTAAGTATCCACACCCAGGGCTACAATCCCTTGGAGCTAAGTATCCATACCCAGGGCTACAGTCCGCTATTACACCAGGAGCTAAGTATCCACACCCAGGGCTACAGTCCCTTGGAGCTAAGTATCCACACCCAGGGCTACAGTCCCTTATTACACCAGGAGCTAAGTATCCACACCCAGGACTACAGTCCTTTATTATACAAGGAGGAAAGTATCCACACCCAGGGCTACAGTCCCTTATTACAACAGGAGGTAAGTATACACACATAGGACAACAGTCCTTTATTATACTAGGAGGTAAGTATCCACACCCAGGGTTACAGCCCCTTGGAGCTAAGTATCCATACCCAGGGCTACAGTCCCTTATTATAACAAGAGATAAGTATCCATACCCATGGCTACAGTCCCTTATTACACAAGGAGCTAAGTATCCACAACCAGGGCTACAGTCCTTTATTACACCAGGAGGTAAGCATCCACACCCAAGGCTACAGTCCTTTATTACAGCAGGAGGTAAGTATCTACACCCAGGGCTACAGTCCTTTATTATACTAGGAGGTAAGTATTCAAACCCAGGGCTACAGTCCCTTGGAGCTAAGTATCCATACCCAGGGCTACAGTCCCTTATTACACCAGGAGGTAAGTATACACACCCAGGACTACAGTCCTTTATTATACTAGGAGGTAAGTATCCACACCCAGGGCTACAGTTACTTGGAGCTAAGTATCCATACCCAGGTCTACAGTCCTTTATTACACCAGGAGCTAAGTGTCCACACCCAGGGCTACAGTCTTTTATTACACCAACAGGTAAGTATCCACACCCAGGGCTACAGTCTTTTATTACACCAGGAGGTAAGTATACACACAGGGCTACAGTCCTTTATTATACCAGGAGCTAAGTATCCACACCCAGGGCTACAGTCCCTTAATACACCAGTAGCTAAGTATCCATACCCAGGGCTACAGTCCTTTATTACACCAGGAAGTAAGTATCCACACCCAGGGCTACAGTCCCTTATTACACCAGGAGCCAAGTATCCACACCCAGGGCTACAGTCTTTTATTACATCAACAGATAAGTATCCAAACCCAGGGCTACAGTCTTTTATTATACCAGCAAGTAAATATCCACACCCAGGGCTACGGTCCTTTATTACACCAGGAGCTAAGTATCCACATTTAGTTTTCTAATCAACATCTGTAATTTTTTCCCAGAATTATGGCATCTGTGTTCTAGCTATGTTAACTATGAAGGCCCATTGAAACATGTTTAGGTAGCAGGAGAAAGGCATATGATCCTTAACTTAATTAAGCATTTATTCTGCACTTGTCATTTTAGCCCACATTGCAAGTTACAGCACTTCTGCCACAGAAATATGTTGCACTCTCTGAAGTAGGAACAACGTTGCTTTAGACAAGACATTGGACTAAAACTTCATTTTGAATTTATCTTCCACCTGATGAAAGAATCAACCTGAATCAAACTCTACATTAAGTTAAAGCTGAAATGTCAGCAGAGAAAAAAGTAAATAATTTAACTGTCAAATACTACATTATTTTTGCGCTAATAAAAGTTTATGCTTTAACATTATTTCCCCAATTTGTCTTTTAAGCATAATTTGGTAATAATCTAATACAAATTCTTAAACATTTCTTATGTCACATCTCACTGAACTAGGTTCACTATTTTAAAGAAGACAAAATTGGCTTTTAACAAAAATCTTATTTTGTGGTACATAGTATTGTATTTCTTAAGGAGCAGTAATTTAAATGGAGTAAATGACTCGAAAAAATAAATCACAGTTAATGCTGTTCTGTAACCCTTCCTGCCAATCATTTCATTCAGCACCTATTGTATGAAGTATTTATGTTACTAGGTACACCTTATCACAATTAATGAAGCATACATTTAGAGAGCTGAAATAAAACAGAAGTCCAACTAAAATCATACCATTAAGTTATTATCAGGCATTATGATACCATTCAGTTTATCCACTCTTTCGGGTCAATGTGGCACTTGGCTAAACCTTTTGTTAAATTATACCCCCAGGATCTGAAAAACATGAAAAGTATATAATTATCCTCAAAATACTCTATTTATAAAATGTATTTCTGAAATGTTAGTTCTTTCTCTTTCCCATTCTCTTTATAACTGAACGTGTCTGCTTCCTGTGGACCCAGAAGCAACATTCTTCTTCTCATTTTTGGGCCTTAAGCATAATGTTTGGTTTCTTGAGAATTAAACTCCAGCAATGTCAGACTATCTGTTGCCTTAATCTAAAAGGATAAAGTGCATTCTTTATACTTTAATTGATTATCTCCCTCATTTAATAGAAGTACACTAAAGAAGAACAGCATTCTTAAAAGGATGAAATATGTGTGAGTTATCCTTCCAGACGTGAAAATCTGTACATCAACATAAACACACACCTACACTCACACCCATAACCCCCCACACACATACACACACACACACACACACACACACACACACACACACACACACACACACACACACACACACACACACACACACACACACACACACACACACACACACACACACACGCACACACACACGCACACACACACACACACACACACACACACACACACACACACACACACACACACACGCACACACACACACACACACACACACATACACACGCACACACACACACACACACACACACACACACACACACACACACACACACACACACACATAGCCGGCTTTAGGCACCAGCGAACCCTGCGGTCGCTGGGGGCCCCCTGTTCCCTGGGGGCCCCCAACCACAGCAAGTTATCTTATCCTGATGTCTTGTAACATGTCTGTCAAACCAACAAAAGCTAGTACAGCATTCTTGTATACTTAATAAACCACATGGATAATAACTCTTATTTATATCCCCTTTAAAATTCAAAGATATTTCTGGTCGTATTAACAGTGTTTTGTCAACTAACAGGCATCATAATTCCATTAAATATTTTACCACTGACATACTGCCCCTGGCTTAGTTAACCCTTGCTGTTGGACATTTTCTCCACTAAAGCTAACTACATAGCCAGCTTTAGGTCCCTGCTATACCCGTGGTTGCAGGGGCCCCCCTTAATCATCCTTGACTGTGTGGGGGCCCCACAAAAGCTGCTGCTGGTTGGGGAAAAATGTTGAAGAAAAAATGTATTAATTTACTAATTATGCTCTTTAACCTGAACAGGGCTGTGATATGACCCTGTTAGGATAAAGATGATAAAGAACATGAGCAAGGTAAGCACTAGAGACATCAGCAGCCCAGAGTGACTTATCTCAGTGCAAATTTTGGATTTTAAGAAGCACTGATACTTCCGATCATCAAGGATGATTTTCTCTTTCAGGGAGTTTTATAAATACAAGCAGAACACCAGATGCTATAACTCTCAATTTCTTTGCTTAAGAATTCAGTGCAATTTCAAAAATAATAGAATAAAGACTAAGAATCAGGACTGCATTTTAAATATTACTCTAATTTCCTTAAAAAAATTAATACAATAACACCTTTTGCATCAACACATATTTTTGGACAATAATTATAAAACTCAGATGTCTGGATTGATTGACTGTAATCCTGAAGTATTTACCAGCAAATGAAACTTTTTACGAAGGAGAAAGCAAAAGTATGAACAAAATCAGGGAAGGTCTGTGAAATCAGGGCCAGTGACAGGTATGCATTACTGCCCAATGAGGTAAATAAGTGACTTACCCCTGGTGCTGTTTGATGACTGCTAAACAGCAGTTACTGATCTGATGTGGCAGTACCGGTGTTGTACAGTGTATTGCTATTTGCTGAAATAAGTACAAAACTAGTACCACTATGGCTTATGCTTGTGTGTATCCATGTGTGTATGTAAAAAATATCATTGATTTTTATATGTGCACGCACCCAATAATGCCAGGACACAAGCATTATTCTTCTGGGTATCAGTAAAAAATGTACATAACAAGTAATTAAATTTCAAAAGTAAGACATAAAATATATCACAGAACATTCAGACACTTAGATCTTCTTGGAGTCTGGTGTCCCCCACTCACCAGACTATATAAATGGATATTGGGGGCTCCCTTAATCATCTTTGACTCTGTAGGGACCACCACAAAAGCTGGTGCTGGTTGAAGAAAAATCAGGAGAAAAAATTTATCAATTTTCTGATTGAGCTGTTTAACTTGAAGAGTGCTGAGATATGACCATTTTGGGATAAAGCTGATAAAAGCCTTTGGTTTCAACCACAGCCATTCTAAAACCAGCCCTGCACAAATGTGTGGGTACAGAAAGCTGCTGTACATTATGGGGGGCTGGGGATTGTGTGGTTATTACAACTTTAATTTTCATTACAGTCAAACCTTAGAGGTGTGCACATGACGTCGCTTTTGTCTGAGCTGAGGACAGTGTGGTCATTGTTTATTTACTTTACTCACAGACCTCAGAAGTGTAAAAAGAAGGTCACTATAGCTTGTGTAGGGGTGGTGTACTGTCTAGGACCAACAAAATAGAATATATTACTGAAATCATTCTCACAATCATACATCAGTCACATATACATGGGGCTGACTTTGAGGGTTACAGGTGAGGAAGCATGCTATGTATATCAGCTATCACTTGAAATATATAATTAAGGCAATTTAAAGAAAAAAAATAAGACTGAAATTATTTTCTTTTTCGTGATTTTTCTTTAGGCCACCATTGGAGTAAAATGCTGACATTATGCTCTAAAATGCATCGCAGACCATCTGTAACCTTACGGCTTCTTGGGCCCTTGGTTATTTGTGTTATTTCCTAAATGATTATCACTGTACTGTGTTGTTCAGGAAAGAGTGTTGAAAGGATGCAAGCAAAACTAAAGTTGAACAGCAACAGTGAATTTCTTTCCTTAATCATAATTTTTGTTCAAGCCATTACTGGATGAAACGGTTGTGTAAAAAGAAAAAAAAAACTTTAAAATGCACTTCAGAGCATATACAAAATTATGGCTTTTTGAAAAAGCTACGAGTAAGGCAAAATGTGAGAAAAGGAAGACAAAAGTAATGTGCATAGTATGGGGAGCCAAAAAATTTGGTGGGGGGGGTCAGAGGAGAGGACTGGGGGAGGTGAAGGCAGTTGAAATGGTAGGTCTAGTCATCAGTTCATTTAATTCCAGACCTGTACATAGAGTTATTGCAATGTATCATTGTTGCAACTAAATACCAGTAACTGTAAGTGTCCCTTTGTTAGACAGATCAACATAGTGTGGTATATAGGCCTGTTGTAATGTAAGAGCTTGTAGCTACAGGTCTGTCTGTACGTACTACTCCTAAAATTTTGCAGCATAAACTAAAAGGTTTCTTAGGAGGGGTGGCACCGACAAAATGATACTTATACTGAAAGTGCCTAGGGGGCCCCCCAACTTGACATTTGCTGGGGGCCCCCAAAATGCTAACACTGGCCCTGCACACAGACACACACACACACACACACACACACACACACACACACACACACACACACGTTTGTAGCAATGGGAATGTCCACTGATGTTAGACTATTGCATGGCATAATGCCCACACTTTTCAGTACAATTAATACTGTTATACAACTTTCAGGTATAAAATTGGGTTACTAGTTAAAGACAGACAAAAACATCAGTTCATTGATTCTTCTACAAGTACATTTCTACCATTTTATGTGTCTCTTAAAAGATATATCAGTATTTGTGATGTCCCACCACCTCTAGGCCAGTAATCAGGGAGCTTCAATCCTCACCACTGGTACCAGTGGGGGATGTTCCCTGAGAGGATAACAGATATACACACAGAGTATATCTAGAAGCAGCTCTCTGAATCAAGCACAGTCAAGCACAATTTCCCTTAAGGGCACATAGAGAACACAGTCAGTCTGGGGGTCGGTTCCTGTCCCTTTCTCCAGATCCCCAATAAGAATCCCCACTGGCACAGGTATAGAGTTGAGTCCTTAGCCAGGGTTCCAAGCCAAGTCCTCCAACACTCTCTCTGTCCAACCAGTGCTTTGTGTCCCTTCCCAAGTAGCTGACACACACAAACTGTCTGAGATTTAATTTGGCCATTAACAAAGGGTATCCAATTTTACTGTGTAATATTAATATGATTACAAATCCTTAAACACTAAAAGTAAGACGGCTCCCACCGTCTATGCTCTTGTACAAGGTTGCGAGTGACACACGACTCGAATAAGGATAAAAAATAAATAAATTTAATGACAGACTGAAACTCGTAGTACATCCACAAACCAATAATTCATATAATGGTTAAGCGCTTTCATCTGCTGAATGCAGACTTCTTCAGAACAGGTGACACAGTTACTTCACTTCCTTTTAAATACTTTTTGGCGCCAAGATTTCCAAACATCTAATTTAAATGTTTTTACAAACCATTTGGCGCCAAACATCCATTCATAACATTTAAAGTGCAACTCCAGCAGAACTTAATGCAGCACATATATATATAGACTTCCTACAATTAATCCAGTTCCTTTTCATATAATACAGTTCAAACTTATATTTAATTATATGCATTAAATAAAATGACATATAATGAATTAAAACTAAAAATGTTTACACTCTATACATTCATTAAACATACAATTAAAATACTTTCAACAAATTCCTTCAAAAATTCATTCTAATAATTCATTATTAATGATTACAAATGGTAGTCTGACCAAGGGCAAGGCTATTATGACTGGCCTAAACAGTGTTACCAAATAAATATGCAAGTACTCTCAAAACTTAAATATCTCTACACAGATCAGCCACAATGACAGCTTTAAATATATTTAATAATAAATAATAAACGAACAAGACAATACTATATATATATATATATATATATATATATATATATATATATATATATATATATATTTACAGTGACATCAGAGTTCATAACCACAGGAATTATTTAAAATAACATTGCAGTATAGGCTCACACAAATAAAGAAAAACAAAATCTAAACTAAACTTTGCTATATTCCTGACTTTATCTAAGTGAATTATACTATTCCCCAGTAGCTTAGTATTAGAGCAAGGCAGATGTGGTTCTTGTTGTCAGGTCCAGGACCGAATACAGAATTCTCTGTCTCACTAAGAGACTTTTCAAAATAATATCTTAAATATTACTGCTGATATAGCTTGAAAAAAGACATCATAGGTTCATAGGTTCATAGGTGTGTACTAGGCTAATGGCTCTGGGGCCTTTACAAGCCTAGCTCATAGGATTACCCTGGCATCATGCCACCCGACCTTAGTTCCCAGTACCTCTGTCGAGTAAAGCCACTGGACTGATCCCTGGGGTGAATTTTCTATTTCCCATCCACTCATCAAGATTTCTCTTGAAGAGGGCCAGTGAGGTGCTCTGCTTGACATGTATGGGAAGTCTGTTCCATAGTATGGGCAGTCTATGGGTTATAAACCTGTCCCTCCAGCATGTTCTGCTGATTGTGGTAATGAGATTGAGGTCTCTGTAGTGTGTGATGTGAAGGGATTGGGATTTCTTTAGATGTAGAATTTGTAACAGAGCTGGGTCAGACATGGCTTTGTAAGTCAAGCAGAGATTGCCTCTAAGTAGGTGATATGAGACAGAGAATAGTTGGAGTTTTTTTAGTCTGTCCATATAGGAAAAGTGTTTAAGGTCTAGGATCCTCTTTGTGAGGTACTTTTGCAGCCTCTGCAGTTGTTGCAAGTATTTAGTGAGGTACATGCCAAATGGGGCATTATACTCAATGACTGGCCTAATGAGGGAAGAGTAGAGGGAGACAATGACCTCCTTCTTCCTGGATGCAAAACCCTTAGTACTGAGATGTGCCACATAGAAGGACTTTCTGACCACAGTGACAATGTGGTGGTGAAAAGAGAGGTTGCTGTCAACCTGTATTCCCAGATCTCTTATGACGCCTTCTATGTTCAGTGGACTACCATCAATGTGGTTATTTATGGGAACTGGATTTTTCCCCAAAGGGGATGACGACACATTTTTTGGCATTGAGCTTAAGGCCATGGCTCTGACACCAGTCGTTGGTCTCAGTGAGGCCATTCTGTAGAATGTTAACATCACTTGGGGAGTTAATAATAGCTCCCAACTTGCAATTGTCTGTGAACTTTGTCAGCCAGAATCCCTTTGTGTTGGGTTGGACTTCAGAGAAGTAGATACGAAACAGGAGTGTACCCAGGACCGAATGCTCTGGGACTCCACTCATGACTGGTCGGCAGTCTGACTTGGAGTCAGCTACTTTCATACTGTGGGCTCTATCGGTGAGCCAGTTTTCAACCCACCTAGTGATATAGGGGTTGATGCTTGAGTTTTTCTATGATTCCTGAGAGGGGAATGGTATCAAATGTCATCAATGGTATAATTTCTGGTCATCTCACTTCAAGTTCTCATGCAACCCCCCCCATTGCTGAAGCTGGCAGTATTTAGCATCTACCTGTAAAAATACTCATAAAAGGGTTTTTGCTCAGATCTTTGGCAGATGCTGGAAGTCATAAAACAATTGTATTCCTTCATGCTTCCAAAGTAGCAATTATTTCACCCCAGAGACCATACAGAAAGCTTCCTAATACAGGCTTTGTGTCTCTATCTACATTGCAACATATTTATGACCTAGCGTATAAAGTAATTTAATTTCAGATATTTTTCTGGACTGAGGTTAACCCTCCCGTTTCCTGTGTTAACATATACATTTAAACAATTACAATAGTGATTGTACATTGCTGTTCTCTTCCAGTCGGGCACACTGTGGATACATTTTGAACACAGCACTTTACAAATACCTTTTCAACACAAACATCTGTACAGAACATTTTGAAATACACATGACATACAGACCTGCTTTCATCACAAGCGGTACAGTATGGATTGGGGAATTCACTCTTTTCCATACTGTGGCATGATGCCAGAGTTGGTAGACAAAATTTGCAGGGTGTTGTGTATGAAGATGCCCCCTAGAAAAAACATAGATTTGTTTTTTTTTTTTTTTTTTTTTTAGTTTAGGGTTTTTGGAAACTCAATCATATGATCTTGACTATATGAATTTTAAGTTTCCAAAAACCTCAATGATTATGCACTGTACAAAAAAGCACCCAGTACAATGCAGTTTCATTAAAATTCAGAACTTGATCAGATAAGGCAGTCTGACCTCTTCAAATATGCTGCAGAGCAAAGGAAGCAGAACCTGCCTCTCTCCTCTGCTTGTTAGTGAACGAGAAAAAAGCATAGGTCTTATATCAATCTGGAGCTGTCTTCTTTCCAAACATTTCTTTCCAGGAGTCCTCTGAATATCTTTCAGGGACAATAACACAACACAGATGCATTTTTCAGGACAGAGTCCATAAAAAAATATACATTCTGTTTATGAGATGGGCTTATAGAATTTTTTTCTTTGGGTCTAGAGTTTTACAGGGATGTTAGCTTAAGAGATCACTTAAAGGTTCAAAGGTCAGGACTTGCATATTCCTTAGCAGCTGAAAAGTCAGTATCTCTGGTGCACTGAATAAATAACACTGTAGTATAATTTAACTTTTAATATTGTTTTAATAGCTTATGATTTAATGTAAATTAACATTGGTTAATGCAAGTTATCAGCTAACAGTTCTTTGTAAGTATATTAGAGTTTCTGTGGTTATTGAAAAACTATAGTGTTTACCAGATCAAGCCTTATATTCTTCCTTCAATATTCTGTTTGGTGTTTGCATAATATAATTAGTAGTTTATTAAAACTTGTAACATTCTAAGAGTAGAGACCACCATCCCAGACAGTGGTGATCCTGTGCGTGCATCATGCACACTTTCTATATTTTTTCACATGGAGCTTTTCTTCCCAGGCCTCTTTTCTAAAGTGGTTTATTTACCCAGTCAGACCTTTCTGATAAATAAATATTATACTTTGGTTATAAGGGTAATCCTGAATGACAATATGGCAAGACTCATTCTACAGAGATGACCCAGTGAAAAAAGTTACAATACATAGTCAATATGCTAAATATTAACTATCCTAAAACAATCATATAATTTCAGTGGATATAAGTTCATAAGTTTATAGGTATATACTTGGCTAATGACTACCAAAGCCTTCATAGGCCTAGCCATGCAACCGAACTCACTTGTGTATCTATGTATCATAGACATTTATTGGGAGGGGTGTATGTTAGTTAGGAAGTTTCTAAAGGTTATGTGGGGGGTATGCTAGTTTGGGCTTAGTTACTATCTGCTTCTATCAGAGACATGGAGCCAGACCTGGGTTGAATTTCCAGTGTTCCATCCATTAGTCAAGTTTATGCTTAAATAGGGTTAGGAATGGACTCTGGTCAATATTCAGGCATCAAAAACATAAACCCTTGAACCGCTAAACATCATATGGAAAACATCATAATGGAATGTTATTGAAGATGACTAACTGCAAAAAAAAAAAAAAAAAAAATCATCTAATGGCTATAGTTGGCCAACAACCAGGAAGTAACACAATGCATAAAGTAAATGAAGGAAGCCTTTTATATTTGCCTTATTACCCGCTGTAGTGTGAGCTCAGAGTTGATATATATAGTTAGGAGGGGTATGGGGGGTACAGCCCCCCACACTGGGCTTGTTTGGTTGCATTCACAATGTTGGCCAACTATGGCCATTCAATTAATTTTTTTTTTACAGTTAGTCATCTTTGGTAATGTTCCATTATGATGTTTTCCATGCAATATGTAATCATTTGAGGGGTTATGTTTTCGATGGTCGAAAACAGACACAATGGACTCTGCTTCACATGGATGGGGAGCCTATTCCAGAGCATGGGAATCTTCTGAAACAGATATCTATCTCACTAACATGTTCTATTTATGTTACAAGCAAAATTTAAATCCTTGGATTTATTGATTATGATGTGTTGATGTGCAAGAGATCCATCAGAATGGGATACAAGTTCTGATATAACAATAACAATAATAATAATAAGAAGAATATATGATTTTTGGTGAACCTACTTTAATTACCTTAGACATGATTTTAATGGACATCACACCAATTAGGCAATGACATAAATAATTAGTAATAAACAATTGGTATTGAAAGCCATTATAAGAGCATATTATTTGCAGTTTCCTTTAAAATGGAAGATATTGCTAGAAGATCACTCTTTTGTATGAACTTAACACAGTTGCATGGCAATACAGTTGCACCACAGGGTGTGTAGGTACCTTTTGAGTAAGGCAATCCCTCATAACTTGACCAGAGTATACTCTATCAAATTGACTCTGCATGGTTATTGAGGGTAGTTGTGAGATGTTTGGAACACAGTAGTAAAAAATGTAGAGCACCAGATATAATGCAACAATTCTGAAGAGGAGCAAGGCTATCTTCTTTGTACATGAGATCTAAGCACTTGATCTTTCCAAACACTGAAATCATAAAAACAAGTAACAGGCACTTTTTCTGCTCAAGAAACTCACACATACCTAGCTTTCTGAGAAAAAGGGATAATGAAAAAAGTACAATGAGCATAATTATTAATACTACAATGCTGTGCTACATAACACTAACAACAATAAAAACTAAATGTGGAAGATTTTTGGAGGAATGTAAATCTTGTAAGACCACTTTTTGCTTGCAAGTTCTCTTGCGGCATAATTAAAATCAAAAGAAAATCACAAAACATAAGATATAAGCATAAGTAAGTACTGGTATTATAGGAAAATAACATATTATACTGCATTCAAACATAGACCCTAATACATGCAATATTATTCTCTAAATGCAGACTTTTTGCAATAGTAAGATCCAATTACCATCACAAAAATATGTTTAGCCAAGTCCAAACCCAATTGAATTTGCTTTTATTATCAATCTGGTAATAATTTTCAAATCAATAAGTAAAAATCTTTGGTCTTGAGAGTAAGCAGATCAAACATTACTAATATTCTGCACTTAAAAAAAGTCAACTTAACAGAAAAATGTGTCTACATTCATGGTGTCATGCTACTTTTTCAGTACCATATGATCAATGACAGAAAGCAAATTTCAGCAACGTATTACAAATGTGTGAGCGCATAGTCCCTATTCAGTTCAATATGTCCTCTTTGCCTACATGCTTTAATGTGCATATTACAAAACAGGCCATTGAATTATGAAAGCAGAAATTGCAGAACTGTAATGTGATGCAAACATGAAAAATATAAATTATACAGCACTGAGAATATATTGTAGCGCATTAGATGAAAGGATCATATCAAAGAATATATCCAAAGTTAAAATCCACCGGCTTCAAGAATTGAAATGGTTATTACAGAGTCCTTCACATTCCAGGAATATGCCATATAGAATATATATTCATTATTTCCTGTTATTATTATTAGTAGTATTTGTATTACTTGAATGTGTTAACCAGGCAAGAGTATTAAGACAGATGGAATTTCATTCTCAGATTGAGACTGCTAATAATTTGACCTAAGGAAGTAAAATATATAATGGCTGCATTCTTTAACAGAGAACTAGCTGAATGGATATCAATCTCCATCAAAAGAATGAATTTATGTGGCTTGTGCTTTGCTGTAAAACAGCTAATCCTCAGTCATCTCATAGAGCAACAGAGGAATATTTTCAGCTGATCAGGAATGGACAAGGCATAAAAAAAAATGAGGTGGCTTGTGGACTGTCACAACTCCCTCTCCTTCTGTCTCTCTCACTCACTGTTTCTCCGTCTCTCATTCAGCTACAGTCAGAAGGTTCTGAAAGCAGGTTGTCTAAGCTCTAAAGTCAGAGCTGAGCAAATGCAAACAATTTCAATCAGCAAAAGCAAATGGCAGTATTAGAATTCCTGTGAACTGAATGCAGTTAAAGGAATAAATCAAACTCCAGTGCTGTGGTGGCTGTAAATTTCATTTCTTAAGGGGCATGCATGAACATTACATCTGGCAGCCAAAACACATCCAACATATAACTTTAGTCACTGCTTGGGAGATCCAAGAAGTTAAACACTGATGCCTGCCACTGTAAATAATAGCAATGTAACCTACAGTATGCTAGATCAGCAGTTAATATTATTGTACCCAATGTTAATTAAGTACCCACACTCTAACTAAACAGATCAGGCATCACATGGATACGACCTGTAAACAGGAATAAAAGTTTTTACCAGAGCCAAAGATACCAGGTTTTTCTGAAATAAATATGGCTTGAGTGCACTAAAACTGGTTCTAAATAAATAGTACATTTGATATGCAATTTATGCAAAAAAGTAATAGAGGATGACATTTAGATGCAGTCAGCTTTTAATACAAATATTTTATATTTATTTGCGGACATGTTATACTTGATGAACAGATACATTTTTCTTTACTTTCCTAACTGGGTCACCTCTTCACATACCTTCTATCATTTCTCAATACCCTCACTACCTAACTGCAATACAGTTTCCTCCCTTAGACAATTTCCTCTCTTAGACTACTTTTCTCATGTATGATCCATGCATGCTGATACACCACAGCTACTTAGGTAATCACTCAGTCACACAAGTGGTGCACCTAACTTATAATTTTTTGTTTCCCCTTCAGCCAACTGAAGTATGTCAAATGTCTCACAAGGCTAACTGCTCTATCTTTCACACTGTACATATGCTGATATTTAATTCCTGTTAAAATACTTTGTTTATCACTCTGTTAATTAATCTATTATCTAATAGTTTATAAGTTCTGTATTCTTCTCTGGTAATTAATCTATTATCAGATCTTATGTAAGCTTTCTATTCTATTTTTAAATTATATGTAAGCTTTGTATTCTACCGATATGAAATTTTAACTTCTATAAGGGGCTTTCCCCCCAGGCCTCCGCTGAAAATGGGCCTCAGCTTAGACAGACATTACGGGTCAACAAACATCAAAATAAATAAAAATAATAAAATACTTGGATCAGTGGAAAAGGGATGGCTAACTGGAAGTGTATTTATTGACCTCACTAGAGCTTCAGAAACTGTCAACTACAAAATATTTCTTAAACTGAGGTATAGGCAAGCACAGGAGGACTATGGCTGACCAAGTTCGCAGACGACTGCAAACTAGAGGCTATAACTGACTCTCCAGCTGACACAGACATCCTCCAAAATGGTCTCACTGAGATGGATACCTGGTGTCAAAATCATGGCCTCAAGCTAAATGCCAAAAAGTGCATAGTCATCCCCTTTGGAAAAAAACAAATTACCCACAAACTACCACATAGGTGGTAGTCCCCTAAATACGGAAGACGTAATAAGGGATCTGGGGACCCAAGTAGATAGTAATCTCTCCTTTGATAATCACATTGCCAAAGTGGTTAGAAAATCCTTCTATGTGGCCCATCTAATCACAAAAGGGTTCACATCCAGATCAAAATAGGTCATTGTGCCTGTCTACTCATCACTCATCAGACCCATCATAGAGTACAATGCTCCATTTGGGATGTACCTTACAAGACACCTGCAACAGCTGGAAAGACCACAGAAGTACCTCACTGAGAGGATCACTGGCCTCAAACAGATGCCGTATGCAGCTCCACTGAAGAAACTCCAGCTGTGCTCAGTTGCATACTGCCTACTCAAAGGTGATCTCTGCCTGACATACAAGGCCATGTCCAACCCAGAATCGATGGACATGCTCCACCTAAAGAAATCCATATCCCCTCGAGCCACACACTCTAGGGATCTAAACCGCACCACAACAATAAATAGGACGGACTGGGGTGATAGATTCCTGTCCCAGAGACTTCCCATGCTTTGGAACAAGATTACAATCTACATTAGGCAGAGCTTTTCGCCAGCACTCTTCAAGAAAAACCTTGACGAGTGGATGGGAAACAGAAGGTTTACCCCGGGGATCACTTCAGTGGCTCTGCTGGACAGAGGCACAGGGAACTAATCTAAGGGGGCAGCAAAAGCCAACACATTCTGGCTAGGCTTATAAATGCCTTCGGGCAGATAGCCTAGTACCTACCTATGAACCTAAACTCCAAACACAATCATTTACCCAACACAAATTAAAATGGCTTGCAAACTATTTTAGCTAAAGGGTTCATAGGTTCATAGGTGTGTACTAGGCTAATGGCCCTGGATCCTTTACAAGCCTACTCCAAAAAAATTGCCCAGGCACCGTGCCATCTGAAGTTAGTTCACAGTGCCCCTATCCAATAGGGCAACTGGAGTGATCCTTGGGGTGAACTTTCTGTTACCCATCCACTCGCCAAGATTTCTCTTGAAGAGGACCAGTGAGGTCCTATGCTTGAAATGAATGGGAAGCTTATTTCAAGTGAACCTGTCCCTCCAGCATGTTCTGTTAACTGTAGTAATGAGGTTGTGTTCTCAGGAGTATGTGGTGCAGGGAGACTGGGATTTCTTTAGGTGTAACATTTCAAGTAGGGCTGGGTCAGACATGGCTTTGTAAGTCAGGCAGAGATCACCTCTAAGTAGACAATAAGAGACTGAGAACAGCTGAAGTTTTTGAATCTTTCCATGTAGGACATGTGTTTAACTCCTAGGATCCTTTTTATTAGGTACTTTTGTCGCCTCTCCAGCTGTTGTAGGTGTCTGGTCAGGTAAATGCCAAACAGGAAGTCATATTTGATGATTGATCTAATGAGGGATGAGTAGAAAGGGATGATGACCTCTTTCTTCCTGGATGTGAAACCTTTGGTTATGAGATGTGCCACATAGAAGGACTTTCTGACCATAGTGGCAATGTGGTAGTTGAAGGTGAGGTGGCTGTCGATCTGGGTGCCCAGATCTCTTATGGCCCCTTCAGTGTTCAGTGAGCTTCCATCAACATGGTAATTCATGGGAACTGATTTTTTTCCAAAGGGGAGGATAATGCATTTTTTTGGCGTTAAGCTTCAGGCCATGGTTCTGACACCAGGCTCAGAGAGGCCCTTTTGTAGGATGTCTGCATCACTTGGGGAGTTGATAATGACTCCTAGCTTGGAGTCATTGGCAAACTTGGTCAGCCAGAATCTTTCTATGTTGGCCTGGACTTCTGAGAAGTAGATGCCAAACAGGAGGGGGCCTAGGACTGAGCCCTGTGGGACTCCACTCATGACTGGTCGACAGTCTGACTTGGAATCTGCAACTTTCACTCTGTGGGTCCTGTCTGTGAGCCAATTTGCAACCCACTTAGTGATGTAACGATTGAAGCCTAGTCTGGTGAGTTTATCAATGATACCCAAGTGGGGAATGGTATCAAAGGCCTGCCCCAGGTCGAGATAAGCTGTATGCACTGCCTTACCCTCATCCGCAGCCTTGGTGACTGCCTCAAAGAAGTCAACCAGGTTCAGCAGGTAGGATCTCCCCTTGACAAAGCCAAACTGTGTGGGATCAGGAGTTTGGAGATTGCCTATATCTTTGTTAAGCATGTCCATGATGATGTGCTCCATAGCTTTGCATACCAAACTTATCAGGCTAATGGGGCTATAGTTCCCAGGGTCCGTAGTTGCTCCCCTTTATGAAGCAGGATGACTGTAGCAGTGCACCATTTGTTAGGATCATAGCCTGAGGTAAGGCTGTGATTGAACAGGGCACACAGATGTGGTGCCAATTCATTTTGTAGCTCATGTAGAATGCAGCTAGGGATATTATCAGGTCCCATGGATGCTATATTCTTGGCTTTGGACAATGCAGCTTTTACCTGTGCCTCAGAAATGATGGGCACCAGGCTTTCTTCTCGTATTGTGATAGGGCCCTTAGGGGGTGTGGAGAGGGGTAAAGTTGGCACTGAATCTATCAGCCAGTATATTGGCTATATCTGTTGGCTCAGGACTCAGTATTCAAGTCTGGTAACCCTATTACTGAACCAGATGGCTTGATTCCATGAATATCTGGGACTATAGTAACACATCACACCAAACAGTTACTTCACGCCAAATTGCAGTGGAGGCTGGTACAGTCCTACACTTGATTTCGGATGGGGAACTTGGCTTTTCTACACCAATGTACCAATACTGAATATTTGGGATGTGTCAAAGAAGCAGCAGCTCCACCCGTATGTCAGACTATGTATTGCAGGCAGTAACTGGTGGGCAGCCAAAATGTCCATAGTATCTATTTCCACTTAACAGTGGAAATGTAATGTAGTCAGGTTTTGGGGTGGGGAATTTGTCTCTGAAAACATGTGCAACTGTGTTTACTATAACCCATCCCTCAATCTCCTT